>NC_039248.1:8303389-8417248 GCF_003368295.1 Carassius auratus | reverse complement strand
AACATAGAGGAGTGAAGCTGTAATAAGTGTCCGAAGACTAATGAGTATGGATTATTTCTACTAGGGCAGTCATCGTTAAATATTTTCACAGAGTGACAGCTGTCACCCTCCGATAAACATTTTGGGCAGTGTGGCACAAAAACACAGTTGCGCTTTGTTTGTCCTGTTATTGAGTCCAGGCTCGTGGACCCTTTACAGACCACACCCTGATGTTTTTAATATAATGTGAATTTGAAGAATATCATAATTGAACATTTTATATTATTATTATTACATTAATTCAATATATAGATAAATGTGTTGGTCCCCTCAAGTTAATTTATTTAAATTTTTTGTTGAGGGGGGGGGGGGGTCAATCTCATTGAGATTGTCATTCTGAAAGAAGAACCCCACCCAAAAAAGTGTGGGCACCCCTGGATTAGAGCATTCACACTTTATCTTTAAAGAACTTTCCTTTTCTACCTCCACAAGTTTATCTGTTATGTTTGATCGACTGCATACATACTTCAAACAGAGTATCTGTGATACAGGCATCCTGCTGGTAGAGCAGGACTGGAGGGGAAAAACAGCACAAACACACCAGAACACACAAGACACCCCTCAAGACCACAAAACACAACTCGGCACAACACAAGGAGAAACAACATGATGTAATAAAAGGGGAAAAAAATCAAGAAAAAGAAGATAGAAAATAGACAAATAAGGAAATATATAAGCTTAGACTACAAGTATCAAATCAAAGCAATAAGGAGAATACAAGACTAGAAAGGATACTGATGAACAACCAAAGAAAACATTACGAGTAAATACGAGCAAGATAAATGAAGATAAAAAAGACAATCAAAAGCAAAAACTACAAGAACACACAATTGCAGCGAATAACAAGGCAAGACTGGAAAACAGAGCAGCAAGTCAGTAACTGTCTCTAGAGCACAAGACAAATCAGCCAACACAAGAGGAAGAAACTGAACAATATAAAGGGAGGAAAGTAAACAGGGGCCAGGTGACCACAATTAATGAAATGAGAACAAGACAAGGATTAAACAAGATAACATGACCAAGGGAAGAAAGGACGTGAAACACATGGAAGACACAAAGACAAATCAACGTGTAAAGACACGACAAAGAAACAAAAATATTAAACAAAGGCAACACAGAAAAAGTTTGCCTCCCGCGAGAAGCTAAACTGGACCCCAACCGTCACCCACCGAGCGAAGCTTCACTATTGATCTTCACTGTCAGTGAGAGATATAAAGCAGGTATTCGCTATGGTAAGAGTGACTCAGCTGAGCAAGGGTGAGTGAGAGCATCCACACCACCGGACACCTTGGTTCCTTCCCATAGATATGGTGTGGAGGGACACCACTCAACATCACCATCCAAGACAGCGATCCCGCAGGAAACTGAACATAGAGGAGTGAAGCTGTAATAAGTGTCCGAAGAAAAATGAGTATGGATTATTTCTACTAGGGCAGTCAATCGTTAAAATATTTTCACAGAGTGACAGCTGTCACCTCCGATAACATTTTGGGCAGTGTGGCACAAAACACAGTTGCGCTTTGTTTGTCCTGAGATTGAGTCCAGGCTCATGGACCTTTACAGACCACACCCTGATGTTTTTAATATAATGTGAATTTGAAGAATATCATAATTGAACATTTTTTATTATTATTGTTACATTAATTTAATATATAGATAAATGTGTTGGTCCCCACAAGTTAATTTATTTTAATTTTTTGTTGGGGGGGGGGGGGGATGTTGATCTCATTGAGTTTGTCATTTGAAAAGAAGAACCCCACCCAAAAAAGTGTGGGCACCCCTGGATTAGAGCATTCACACTTTATCTTTAAAGAACTTTCTTTTCTACCTCCACAAGTTTATCTGTTATGTTTGATCGACTGCATACATACTTCAAACAGAGTATCTGTGATACAGGCATCCTGCTGGTAGAGCAGGACTGGAGGGAAAAACAGCACAAACACACCAGAACACACAAGACACCCCTCAAGACCACAAAGCACAACTCGGCACAACACAAGGAGAAACAACATGATGTAATAAAAGGGGAAAAAAAATCAAGAAAAAGAAGAAAACAAAAAATAGACAAATAAGGAAATATATAAGCTTAGACTACAAGTATCAAATCAAAGCAATAAGGAGAATACAAGACTAGAAAGGATACTGATGAACAACCAACGAAAACATTACGAGTAAATACGAGCAAGATAAATGAAGATAAAAAAAGAAAATCAAAAGCAAAAACTACAATAACACACAATTGCAGCGAATAACAAAGCAAGACTGGAAAACAGAGCAGCAAGTCAGTAACTGTCTCTAGAGCACAAGACATATCAGCCAACACAAGAGGAAGAAACAGAACAATATAAAGGGAGGAAAGTAAACGGGGGCCAGGTGTCCACAATTAAAGAAATGAGAACAAGACAAGGATTAAACAAGATAACATGACCAAGGGAATAAAGAAGGTGGAACACATGGAAGACACAACACGGAGAAACAACATGACTTAATAAAGGGGGAAAAATAAAACAAGAAAAAGAAGAAATGAAAAACTTAACAAATATGGAATTATATAAGATTAGACAATCAGTATCAAATCAAAGCCATAATGAGAATACAAATCTAGAAAGGTCTCTAGAGCACAAGACAAACCAGCCAACAAAAGAGGAATAAACAGAACAATATAAAGGGAGGAAAGTAAACAGGGGCCAGGTGACCACAATTAATGAAATGAGAACAAGACAATGATTAAACAAGAGAACATGACCAAGGGAAGAAAGGACGTGGAACACATGGAAGACACAAAGACAAATCAACGTGTAAAGACACGACAAAGAAACACAAATTTTAAACAAAGGCAACGCAGACAAAGTTTGCCTCCCGCAAGAAGCTAAACTGGACCCCAACCGTCACCCACCGAGCGAAGCTTCACTATTGATCTTCACTGTCAGTGAGAGATATAAAGCAGGTATTCGCTATGGTAAGAGTGACTCAGCTGAGCAAGGGTGAGTGAGAGCATCACACCACCGGACACCTTGGTTTCTTCCCATAGATATGGTGTGGAGGGACACCACTCAACATCACCATCCAAGACAGCGATCCCGCAGGAAACTGAACATAGAGGAGTGAAGCTGTAATAAGTGTTCGAAGACTAATGAGTATGGATTATTTCTACTAGGGCAGTCAATCGTTAAAATATTTTCACAGAGTGACAGCTGTCACCTCCGATAACATTTTGGGCAGTGTGGCACAAAACACAGTTGCGCTTTGTTTGTTCTGAGATTGAGCCCAGGCTCGTTGACCTTTACAGACCACACCCTGATGTTTTTCATGTGAATTTGAAGAATATCATAATTGAACATTTTTTTTATTTATTATTATATTAATTGAATATATAGATAAATGTGTTGGTCCCCACAAATTAATTTATTTAATTTTTTTGGAGGGGAGGGGGGTAGATCTCATTGAGTTTGTCATTTGAAAAGAAGAACATCACCCAAAAAAGTGTGGGCACCCCTGGATTAGAGCATTCACACTTTATCTTTAAAGAACTTTGTTTTCTACCTCCACAAGTTTATTTGTTATGTTTGATCGACTGCATACATACTGCAAACAGAGTATTTGTGATACAGGCATCCTGCTGGTAGAGCAGGACTGGAGGGAAAAATAGCACAAACACGCAACAAGACACCCCTCAAGACCACAAAACACAACTCGGCACAACACAAGGAGAAACAACATGATGTAATAAAAGGGGGAAAAAAATCAAGAAAAAGAAGAAAACAAAAAAATAGAAAAATGAGTAAATATATAAGCTTAGACCAGAGGCGGCGTTAGGGGTGGGCTAAGGGGGCTGGAGCCCCGAATGTTTTCAGTAAAGTCCTGAATGGTTTTATTAACACCATGCCATCAATGAGTTTTCATGCCCAATAAAGTAACTTATATTAGAATTTAAATAAATAAATAAATATCTCTCAACTCTCAGGTCTACAATGTCTGTCAATTTACGTATTGTCATTCACACTCGACGAAAACCGTCCACTGAGTCTAGTTCTTCTGACTGACATGTAAACTGTCCAACCATCGATGAGCGTCTGTACGATCCAGCCAATGAAATGAGATTTTTTGGAGGCAGGCGGTTTGTTGGTGTATAGTATTTTACTATATCAATTTTTTTTTTTTAAATTAAAATAGATATTTCAAAATTCTTCAAAAAGAGGAAGTAAAACACCCCCAGGCAACACATGAACGCCAAGATACATGAGCTTCAGGTATCTGTAAATTTTAATCATAGTATTATATTTCTTTTTATGTTTTAAGTTGTGTCTGATTTAACGTTACATTTTGAACATCTAACAGTTAACGATTGCGCAGCACAGTCTTTAGGACACACACACACACACACACACACACAGAGCGGTTATAATGTTTGGTTAGCACGGTCTGTGGCAGACTTTTCATGTCAGGGCAACAATGCAATAAACAAGATAATAAAAAAAGATATATTTCGCCAAGGAAATGGTTCCAAACAAAGCATGTTTTTGTGCTCTGCAGCAACACACAGCGGTGTTTACTGAATAAATTTGCTTGAGTAAATGATTCACTGACCCATTCAAAAAACAGTTGCTTACTTTTTTTCTGAATGAATCTTCCGTTTCTAACGAATCCATTGATTAAATTACTGACAGACTCAACCATTAAAGCAGTGGCATGCCGCCACCTAGTGGCAAAGTACCATTCTAATTTTTTTCATAATTTCATATTTCTGTATTCCAAATTTTATATTTGATGGATTTTTCTGGGCTAAGCCCCGGATCTCCACTCACCCTAGAACAGGCCCAGGCTTAGACTACAAGTATCAAATCAAAGCAATAAGGAGAATACAAGACTAGAAAGGATACTGATGAACAACCAAAGAAAACATTACGAGTAAATACGAGCAAGATAAATGAAGATAAAAAAAGACAAAAGCAAAAACTACAAGAACACACAATTGCAACGAATAACAAGGCAAGACTGGAAAACAGAGCAGCAAGTCAGTAACTGTCTCTAGAGCACAAGACAAATCAGCCAACACAAGAGGAAGAAACAGAACAATATAAAGGGAGGAAAGTAAACAGGGGCCAGGTGACCACAATTAATGAAATGAGAACAAGACAAGGATTAAACAAGATAACATGACCAAGGGAAGAAAGGACGTGAAACACATGGAAGACACAAAGACAAATCAACGTGTAAAGACACGACAAAGAAACTAAAATATTAAACAAATGCAACACAGAAAAAGTTTGCCTCCCGCGAGAAGCTAAACTGGACCCCAACCGTCACCCACCGAGCGAAGCTTCACTATTGATCTTCACTGTCAGTGAGAGATATAAAGCAGGTATTCGCTATGGTAAGAGTGACTCAGCTGAGCAAGGGTGAGTGAGAGCATCACACCACCGGACACCTTGGTTCCTTCCCATAGATATGGTGTGGAGGGACACCACTCAACATCACCATCCAAGACAGCGATCCCGCAGGAAACTGAACATAGAGGAGTGAAGCTGTAATAAGTGTCCGAAGACTAATGAGTATGCAGTATTTCTACTAGGGCAGTCAATCGTTAAAATATTTTCACAGAGTGACAGCTGTCACCTCCGATAACATTTTGGGCAGTGTGGCACAAAACACAGTTGCGCTTTGTTTGTTCTGAGATTTTTGTCCAGGCTCGTGGACCTTTACAGACCACACCCTGATGTTTTTAATATAATGTGAATTTGAAGAATATCATAATTGAAATTTTTTTTTATTACTATTACATTAATGCTATATATAGATAAATGTGTTGGTCCCCACAGGTTAATTTCTTTTAATTTTTTGTTGAGGGGGGGGGGGAGGGGTTTCGATCTCATTGAGTTTGTCATTTGAAAAAAAGAACCCCACCCAAAAAAGTGTGGGCACCCCTGGATTAGAGCATTCACACTTTATCTTTAAAGAACTTTCTTTTCTACCTCCACAAGTTTATCTGTTATGTTTGATCGACTGCATACATACTTCAAACAGAGTATCTGTGATACAGGCATCCTGCTGGTAGAGCAGGACTGGAGGGAAAAACAGCACAAACGCACCAGAACACACAAGACACCCCTCAAGACCACAAAACACAACTCGGCACAACACAAGGAGAAACAACATGATATAATAAAAGGGGAAAAAAATCAAGAAAAAGAAGAAAACAAAAAATAGACAAATAAGGAAATATATAAGCTTAGACTACAAGTATCAAATCAAAGCAATAAGGAGAATACAAGTCTAGAAAGGATACTGATGAACAACCAAAGAAAACATTACGAGTAAATACGAGCAAGATAAATGAAGATAAAAAAAAGAAAATCAAAAGCAAAAACTACAATAACACACAATTGCAGCGAATAACAAAGCAAGACTGGAAAACAGAGCAGCAAGTCAGTAACTGTCTCTAGAGCACAAGACATATCAGCCAACACAAGAGGAAGAAACAGAACAATATGAAGGGAGGAAAGTAAACGGGGGCCAGGTGTCCACAATTAATGAAATGAGAACAAGACAAGGATTAAACAAGATAACATGACCAAGGGAAGAAAGGAGGTGGAACACATGGAAGACACAACACAGAGAAACAACATGACTTAATAAAGGGGGAAAAATAAAACAAGAAAAAGAAGAAATGAAAAACTTAACAAATACGGAATTATATAAGATTAGACAATCAGTATCAAATCAAAGCCATAATGAGAATACAAAACTAGAAAGGTCTCTAGAGCACAAGACAAACCAGCCAACAAAAGAGGAATAAACAGAACAATATAAAGGGAGTAAAGTAAACAGGGGCCAGGTGACCACAATTAATGAAATGAGAACAAGACAATTATTAAACAAGAGAACATGACCAAGGGAAGAAAGGACGTGAAACACATAGAACCGGGCCTGGCTTAGACTACAAGTATCAAATCAAAGCAATAAGGAGAATACAAGACTAGAAAGGATACTGATGAACAACCAAAGAAAACATTACGAGTAAATAAGAGCAAGATAAATGAAGATAAAAAAAGACAATCAAAAGCAAAAACTACAAGAACACACAATTGCAGCGAATAACAAGACAAATCAGCCAACACAAGAGGAAGAAACAGAACAATATAAAGGGAGGAAAGTAAACAGGGGCCAGGTGTCCACAATTAATGAAATGAGAACAAGACAAGGATTAAACAAGATAACATGACCAAGGGAAGAAAGGACGTGAAACACATGGAAGACACAAAGACAAATCAACGTGTAAAGACACGACAAAGAAACAAAAATATTAAACAAAGGCAACACAGAAAAAGTTTGCCTCCCGCGAGAAGCTAAACTGGACCCCAACCGTCACCCACCGAGCGAAGCTTCACTATTGATCTTCACTGTCAGTGAGAGATATAAAGCAGGTATTCGCTATGGTAAGAGTGACTCAGCTGAGCAAGGGTGAGTGAGAGCATCACACCACCGGACACCTTGGTTCCTTCCCATAGATATGGTGTGGAGGGACACCACTCAACATCACCATCCAAGACAGCGATCCAGCAGGAAACTGAACATAGAGGAGTGAAGCTGTAATAAGTGTCCGAAGACTAATGAGTATGGAGTATTTCTACTAGGGCAGTCAATCGTTAAAATATTTTCACAGAGTGACAGCTGTCACCTCCGATAACATTTTGGGCAGTGTGGCACAAAACACAGTTGCGCTTTGTTTGTCCTGAGATTGAGTCCAATAAAATAAAATGTGAATTTGAAGAATATCATAATTGAACATTTTTTTTATTATTATTACATTAATTCAATATATAGATAAATGTGTTGGTCCCCACAAGTTAATTTATTTAAATTTTTTGTTGAGGGAGGGGGGGGGGTGATAGATCTCATTGAGTTTGTTATTTGAAAAGAAGAACCCCACCCAAAAAAGTGTGGGCACCCCTGGATTAGAGCATTCACACTTTATCTTTAAAGAACTTTGTTTTCTACTTCAACAAGTTTATTTGTTATGTTTGATCGACTGCATACATACTTCAAACAGAGTATTTGTGATACAGGCATCCTGCTGGTAGAGCAGGACTGGAGGGAAAAACAGCACAAACACACCAGAACACACAAGACACCCCTCAAGACCACAAAACACAACTCGGCACAACACAAGGAGAAACAACATGATGTAATAAAAGGGGAACAAAAAGCAAGAAAAAGAAGAAAACAAAAAATACACAAATAAAGAAATATATAATATTAGACTACAAGTATCAAATCAAAGCATTAAGGAGAATACAAGACTAGAAAGGGTACTGATGAACAACTAAAGAAAATGAGTAAATATGAACAACATCATTGAAGATCAAATAAAAAAAAGTAAAAAAAAATAAATAAAATTAAGTCACAGAACTTTATAGAATATGGAGTATTTATACTAGGGCAGTCAATCATTAAAAATGTTTAATCTAATCAACTGCACAGTGTGGCAATTAAATAATACAATTAATTGCATATTCATCACACATCAAATTTGGCTGAGCAATGCCCATAAAAGATCAATTTAATCCATTATTGATAAATACATTTTACAAAAATTATAAAAATAATAATAATAATAAAAAACTGGGGTGAACTATCCCTATAATTCGTTTTTTTTTACTAATAGCTTTTTGTACATAACGTTTTTCTAATGCAACTAGCTTTCAATTTTTTTGTATTCTTATGTTTTCTTTTAATTTATTATACAATTAAAAAAAATCAACAAAAAAGACATCTTACACTAGTCTGCTCTATTCTTTTTTTTATTTATTATATTATTTAAAAGCCCTTGCTACGTGTAACTAAGACTTGTCATAGCACTTACATATCATTGCTCTTTTGTTGATTGTCATTGCTTCCATTCTCCCCATTTGTAAGTCGATTTGGATAAAAGCTTCTGCTAAATGACTAAATGGTGATCAGTCATTTAGACTGTGATCGGCCTGACGCGAAGAACATAAAAGCTTCTCATTTAATATTCAAAAAAGGCGCCTGCCTCTCTCTTGCCATGTTGATTGGTTGATTAGAATCGCATCTTTTAAATTGTCATGTCTCGGATTTTTTTTTTTTATTATTACGTTCCTTGAGGTTCACTTTGATATTGACAAAAAAAAAACCTCATTATTATTTTCAACCCTATTCTGACCCTCTGTCCGACATTATTAGTTTTTAAGGGGTAATGTAAAAGGCCACTTGTATGATTGAATAACATCATCCGATAGGAAGAAATATCAAACATACCAACGCACCATAAAAAAACAACAACAAACCATTTACAGACAAAGCATTATGAGACTGATTACTTACGACGATGCTGTCAGATTCAGTACAGTTGGCTGCTTCATCTTTGAACGAAGTTTTTTCGTTGGAACTCTCGTATTCAAAGCAATCGGCAGTCAAATGCCTCAAACAAATGGCCTGGGTAAGTTAATAAAAAAAAAAAAAAAAAAAAAAAAAAAAAAAAAAAACATCCACTCCTTTCCAATACTGCAATCCGAAGTCCGTAGAGAAAGTTAGCAGAAGTAAAGCGAGTAAACACGTGGGCGTGGCCAATGCTCGGACAATGTGTTAAAATGATTGGTCGATCCCTTTTCATATCCAAACAAGGCCGAGTAGTGGATAATTACAGTTGTAACTTTAATATTTAATAATAATTATATATATATATATATATATATATATATATATATATATATATATATATATATATATATATATATATATAATGAGTAGTTGACTTGACGTGACTTTTTCACCGTCACAGAAGATAAAAAATTATTTATTTCACATTTTCATAATTTAGAAAACTGTAAATGGTTAAACATTTACTTGTTTTAAATGAATTTGTTGTTTTAATTCCTAAGTTATTTTATTACTATTTTTTTTTTTACAACTTTGAACAAAACCTCAAAATCGTCCTATGGTGTGACAAAATCATTTAATAAATAATACATGATAATAAAAATTAATAATAATAATAATAATATATACAATTTTTATTTTTAACTATTATATATAACAATGATATAATAGGTAAAAATTGATTGAATGCACTGTAATGCACTGTAAGTCGCTTTGGATAAAAGCATCTGCTAAATGCATACATTTTATTTAAAGATTAACTTTTATAAATAATAAAATAATGTTAAAAAATCTTAATGAACACTCCTGGCATAATTGTGCCAATGTCTATTTCACTAAGTGGCCATCACTTTTTCTATACATACATTTCTAAAGGTGTAGGAATTTCATAAAGTTGTCACAGAAAAAAAAAATCCTTTGGTGTTATGCAAAAACCCGATATTAAGTTGACCAATATCATGACATCAACAACTACATTTAGTTAAAAGACCCCATTCAAGGTCATGTGACTGAAAACCCCTATGAAGGCCTTGAGCAATGCACATGGTAAGTATTTCTCTCAGAATTGTTCATATATTTAACTATTTTTTCAGACCACTGAAGTTGTTCAGTTTTTTTCGTCCTTTGGTGTGACACAGCTAAATTTAATTTTTTTAATTCAAATTCGTATTTTTAACAGCAGGACTATGTAATATTATCCAAATGTATCATGCTAATTGCTAATGACAATTCAGCTAGTATTTGCATTGTTATTAACTGCCACAAATGCTCAAATGTCCTTTGGTGTGACACTGTGGCCTCCTTAAGAAGCTATTAAAGCAAAAACCGGTAGATAAAGTTTGTTAACATACTTTTCATTCTTTTTTGACCAATTTTGTTGATGTTAAATTCAATAATGACTTACATAATGTTTATTAGTGTTTTTTGTAGACTACATAAAATATTCTGAAGTGTTACTAAAACATCTATAATGTATAATGTAACAACTGTAAACAAATATAAAGTACATAAATACAGTGCTACTACTTATAATGCTACTTATCTTTTTTTAGAACAGAAATAACTGAGGAAGAGATGAGTGCAAAAGTTAATTCATCTCTGAACCGGAGCTAGTGCACCTTTGTAAATGTTACAATAAACGCTACATATTCTCACTCTTTTTATGCAATGACTATCTATGTCCTTTGGTGTGACGTTTTGTCCTATGGTGTGATAAACATAAAACAACAGAAAAATATACTTATTTTAAAATATCTTTAAAAAAAAAAAAGAGTCGAGTTTGGCATTAGGGGAGTTACAATAATATCACATCTTAGATAGGTACAATTTCAAACAGTTCTGTAAGGTTGTCAAAAAAGTTTATTGACATTCGTAGGGAAAAGTTTATCAAGTTCATCCATTCATGGTGAAAATTATTCTAATTAGTACTTTCATGTAAAATAAATATCACTTTAAGAATGTTTTAGTAATGTGAACAATTCTGTCTCAAGTTTTTTTTTTTTTTATGTTATTTAATATTATTTTTATTAGTAATTTTTAAGTCACACCATAGGACACATTTACAGTACTGTTGAGTGAAAACGTGAAAAAATATGCTGAAGTCATTGACAAAATGAGTGACCACTACTTTTTTTCTGAAACTGCAGTTTTCATACTCCACAAATATATGTATTTTTTCTTAAAAAGTTATGTTTTCCAAAAAAAGAGATAGAGAGAGTGAGAGAGTGGTTTTGGGTAATGTGGGACACTTTTAGCCATTTTGAATTGTGCTTCATATTTCCATATGAAGCCAAAATTATACATCAAAATGTTATATCATTATGAAATTACCAAGATGTTTCCTGTCTAAATCAGAAAAAAAAAATTCAGAGGGAGCACACATATTAGTGCTCTTTGTGCCAAATCGTTTAAGAATTTGTGAGTTTTCTAATGTGGGACAGCTCATGCTCAAATCGAGGACACTTATGTTTTGGCTTATTTTTTTTTTTTACAAAGTCAACTTAAGATTTAACTCTCCTGTTTAAATGTGCATACCCATGTTTGCTTAATTTAGTTTTTTTCTTATATCATTTAAAACAATTTATTATTTTATTTATTTACAACAATAATAATAACCATGTAACCAACTGTTATTAAACTTCAATAAACTTTTTCTTTTTCAAAGGCTTGTGTTAATCAAATGATAATGGTAAAAACACTTCATAACAGAAGTACGCAGTCCTAGCGAAAGTCATGGACTCGTCATGGTCCAGGATCCCACTTTCCTCTAGTCCCTAAATTGTAAAACTGGATCTTAAAAAAAAAAAAAAACTAATATTACTGCATTATAAGCCACAAAATTTGGTGTGAGTATTTCACAATCTGCTCAGTTACTAGGATTTTCATGCACAACCATTTCTAGGGTTTACAAAGAATGGTGTGAAAAGGGAAATACATCCAGCATGCGGCATGCCTATGGACAAAAATGCCTTGTTGATGCTAGAGATCAGAGGAGAATGGGCTAACTGATTCATGCTGATAGAAGAGCAGCTTTGACTGAAATAACCACTCGTTACAACCAAGGTATGCAGCAAAGCATTTGTGAAGCCACAACATGCACAACCTTGAGGCGGATGGGCTACAACAGCAGAAGACCCCACTGGGTACCACTCAACTCCACTACAAATAGGAAAAAGAGGCTAAAATTTGCATGAGCTCACCAAAATTGGACAGTTGAAGACTGTTTCCTGGTCTGATGAGTCTCAATTTCTGTTGAGACATTCAGATGTTAGAGTCAGAATTTGGCGTAAACATAATGAGAACATGGATCCATCATGCCTTGTTTGTCATGATACAAGAAGCGGAAGCAATAATGCAAGTAAACTCTTTATTAAGAGTAGAACAAAACACAGAGAAGTACTGGAGCTCGGGTGGGCTGGTGGTGCAGGGACTAGATGGTCAGCGTGCTGGTGAAGACAGGTGACGATGAACATCCAGACAAGAAGACGAATACCACAGGGACAGCGAACAGGAATTAGTAACCGGAACAGGACTGGAACGGCACACGATGGCAACACTGTGGACACCAAAACAACGATCTGACAAAGAGAGCAGAGTGCGATCAGTTCTTATAGGTGAGTGGATTGGCAGCAGCTGGTGTGATGAATGAGATCAGCTGGCGTGCTGATCAGTGGAACGAGCGGTCACGCCCACTCACATACACAGAACAACAAATACACGGGACACGAAGAAACCAGTAAATTCATGAACTGTGACAGTACCCCCTCTCCTAAGAACGCCTCCTGGCGTTTCTTACCTGTCGATTGTAATCACCAATAAGGGAGTGATCCAGGATGTCTCTAGCAGGAACCCAACTTCTCTCCTCTGGACCGTAACCCTCCCAGTCCACCAAGTACTGGAATCTGCGTCCCCTCCACCTTGAGTCCAGAATACGATTAACCGAATATATAGGTTCCCCTTCTACAAGTCGCGGCGGGGGAGGAACTGGGACAGCGGATTAATATGAGAATCAAACACAGGTTTTATTTTGGAAACATGGGAGGCGGAATGAATCCTTCTGTACACTGGAGGGAGACAGACTGCCACCGGGCTAATGATCTTGGTGACCAGTGTTGGGTATAGTTACTTTGGAAAGTAGTTAGTTAAGTTACAACGTTACCATCAATTAAAAGTAATTAGTTATGATACAGCGTTACCTATTCATAAAAGTAACGCGTTAGAGTACTCATGCGTTACCAAAAATTAAAAGCCGTTTGCAGTGGCTCACACATGACAGACACAGCCCCCGGCCCCTTTAAATGCACCTAGAAGTCGTGACTCCCGACAATGAATAACGTCATTCATCCGACTAAATTAACACTGCAGGATAACAATAACAGGAAAGACAGTCAGCAATAGGCTATTCCACATGGCGTTTTATTTATTTATTATCACAGAACATATTATTAATCAAAATTTGCACATACCCAGCCCGGGTAGTCTAGGCTACTGTATATTATGAGCACCACAAGATAACTCCTGATTTTTCTTTAACTTTACATAATGAAGTTATCAAAGTACAAGTATGCTTACTTGTAAACACAACCTTAAACAGGCTTGCAGATTTAAATCCATTTAGAAATGATGAACAACCAGCCAGCCAACGATCTAACAGAAATTAACAGCTGCCTGTCAAACAAAAATGATAACAAACCGAATTAAATTCTTCACTGCCACACAGGCAAATGACAAATCGCTTAATAGGCGAACTAATTATTATTAAAGTGTCAATCACAGTCACAAGCCTAAATTCGCTGTAACACAGTGCTCTTACATTTACTCTTCAAAGTAGTGATTAAAACGTAGCAGAAGCAGATTTTCGAAACGTTTGTCCGACAGTCGATTTCTTTTTCGTTGACAAATTGAAAATAATGTGCGTACTTCCATAAACCAAACGCTGTCCTCTCTGCCATCTTGCCGGGAGTTCGAAAAAAAAAAAACCCCCACACACACACACAGGGTCAGGCGCAGGGCACAGACGTATCACAGCCATTGACTTTACGATCACAGAGCTTCGGCTTCGCTGATACATCCGCAGGTGGCACAGTAGACCTAGGCATACTGTCTGACAAAAAGCAGGCTGCAGTCGGGATTTTCCTTTCCTTAAAATAACAGATTACTTTTTTTTTAAAAATAACGAAGTTACTGATTACTTACGCACGAAACTAACGCGTTAAGTTACACATTTCAGGAAAAAAGTAATTAGAGTACTCTAACGCGTTACTTTGTAACGCGTTACCCACAACACTGTTGGTGACAGTGAACGGGCCGATACATTTGGGAGCAAGTTTATTAGAGACGGAACGGAGAGGAATGTTCTTGGTAGAAAGCCACACTTTTTGACCAATGACATATACGGGAGGCCTAGACCGGTGGCAATCGGTTTTAGCCTTGACACTCTCTGCAACCTCTGGAAGGCTGAAGACATCAGCGGCAAAGTATAGGTATTCTTCACCCGTGATGCTTTTCAACCCCCAGTAGTCAATACAAGGTCGCAGAGATCTGTCCTTCTTCCCCACAAAAAAGAACCCTGCCCCCGCTGGAGTAGAGGAAGGACGAATGAACCCCGCTGCTAGAGAATCAGAAATATATTTCTCCATAGCCTCTCTTTCTGGAGCAGAAAGTGAATATAACTTGCCCTTAGGCGGAGACGTACCTGGCAGTAACTCTATGGCACAGTCATAGGGACGATGTGGAAGGAGAGAAGCAGCTCGAGAGTTACTGAACACTTCCCTCAGGTCCTGATACTCCGTGGGCACGTTTGATAAATCCACTGCTTCCTCCTGAAATGCAAAAACAAAAACAGAAGAACAGGCAGACACAAGACAGGACTCATGACATTTACTACTCCACTCCAACACTGATCTCTGCTGCCAATCAATCTTAGAGTTGTGTTTGATGAGCCAGGGGTGTCCTAAAACAATGGGTGTGAGGGGGGAGTCCAGAATGTAGAAGGAGGTAGTCTCAGTGTGGTTGCCAGATAGGATGAGTGAAATGGGTCAGGTGGTGAATGAAATGTTAGGTAGAGCTTGGCCGTTAAGGGCGTGAACAGAAATTATGCGGGTGAGAGGTAACAGGGGAACCTGAATCTTGAGTGCAAATGTGTAGTCCATGAAGTTACCTTCTGCCCCGGAGTCCAAAAGTGCTTGACAGCTGTGAGTGTTGGCTGATCATCTTAGTCTTACCCGGAGGAGCTTAGATGTTGATGAGGTCTTCTCAGCGGAGATCCCACCCGACAGTACCCTCATATCTACTGCCGGGCTTGCCCTTTTACCGGGCAGTTGTAAGCGAAATGTTCTGTCGTTCCACAGTAAAGGCAAAGGCCCTGGGATCTCCACCTTTCCTTCTCCTCCCTGGAAAGCAGAACTCGCCCGACCGGTAGGTAAGTCCAGAGACGTAGATCTCTCTCAGGACGCGGTCAGCCAACCCATGCAACATGTCCCACTGCGCCTCCTCGTTCAACTGACACTCTGCCGCCAAAGTCCGGAACTCGATAGCGTAATCAGATACAGATCATTTTGGTGGCGAGTGTCTGGAACGAGGCACAGCATGGATCTTGATTCTCCCACACCGCCGTCCCCCATAGTGCTGCCCTCCCAGTCAGTAGCTTGAGTACAAATGCCACTTTGCTTTGTTCAGTGGCAAAGGTCCTGGGCTGCAGAGAGAAATGCATTGAACAGCGTGTTAGGAATGTTCTGCAATAATTAGGCTCACCGTTGTATAACTCGGGGACCGGTAGGCGGGGCTCTGACTGCGAAACGCTCTGTGGTGGTCCGGGGGGAGTGGCCGGTGTGGTGACGCAGTGGAAGCTCATTGATGTTGTAATTGCTGGGTGAGCTCGGACACCTGCACCACAAGAGCTTGAATAGCCCGACCCGACTCAGTCATGTTCCTCTCCTGGGCATCCATCCGTGAAATGCTGGCTTTGATAAATTCCTCCAGAGGAGAAGAGGATCCACTTGCTGCTTCCATCGTCTGATCAGATCGTTCTGTCATGATACAAGAAGCAGAAGCAATAATGCAAGTAAACTCTTTATTAAGAGTAGAACAAAACACAGAAGTACTGGAGCTCGGGTGGGCTGGTGGTGCAGGGACTAGATGGTCAGCATGCTGGTGAAGACAGGTGACGGTGAACATCCAGACGAGAAGACAAATACCACAAGGACAGCGAACAGGAACTAGGAACCGGAACAGGACTGGAACGGCACACGATGACAACACTGTGGACACCAAAACAACGATCTGACAAAGAGAGGAGAGTGCGATCAGTTCTTATAGGTGAGTGAATTGGCAGCAGCTGGTATGATGAATGAGATCAGCTGGCGTGCTGATCAGTTTTCTTGGCACACTTTAGGCCCCTTCGTGCCAATTGGGCATCGTTTAAATGCAGCGGCCTACCTGAGCAGGGCCGTAGCTGGGGTAAGCGGGGCCCCGGTGCAGGCTGTACCAGTGGGCCCTGTTTGAAATTGTTTAATATATATGTTCATTCTATATATTTATTTGTGCTAATTGCACAATATTTAAGTTGTTTCATGTTTGTAGGTGTCCAGGTACAGAAAACAAATAGTTAAATATAAAATAGTACTGCATAGTCTTCACTGTAAAAACTAAGTTAACAGTCAAACCAAAATGTAATGAGACACCTTCAACATTTCTTACATTATCACAGTTTATTTGCTCTAGTTTATCAAATGGAAATATATGACAAGAACTCAGAGTTGAACTGTCAGAACAAATTCATCTTGATAATGTCAGATAACTTTGATTGAAAAAACTTCACACAACTGTTAGTATGACAATATTTGCACAACTATCAATACTTTGTTGAACAATAACCAAGCAATGCTTAATTTTGTTCAGTCTGTGGTGTGAAAAGGTTGCATTAGCAATTCAGGAAAAAAATGGTGAGGTCAAAGTGTCTGAATAATTTTTGGTCCCATTTTTTTCTATCAATTTCACTAGTAGTCCAATGTATGAAGATTTTTTGGGTATAATGTCACAGCTCGCTTTATTTTGCTATACTCTCTTACCTAAATTAATTATAGTGTCCTGAAACCTACTATTAAAACTTAAAAAATATATTATTTCTTTAATTTTCTTGGATTAACATTACAGCAGCTAGTAGCTAAATTAGGCATGGTCACTTTAAGAGACAATGAAGCATCCAATATAATACACATCCGATATTTTTCTCAACTGTTTACTTCCACTTAAGACATAACCAACAGTTTTTTCGAACATACTTTCCAAGACGGATATTTTGACATATTTTGTATGTTTTTGTCGGTACAAGAGCAAAAAGAGGCAAATTCTGTGTTAAAATAGTGTTTTGAGACGCCTCTCCTGAACACCGCAACACCGTGGTGCTGAAATGTTTTTTTTTCACATCCTTTTCTGCTTGTTTAAACTTTGATTTGTATTTGTTCGTTCGGGTGCAGGAGGAAGTTCGAGGAGAACTTTGCAAACGAGAGCTTGGTTTAGTGTCGCTGTCTGTCAGACGAGGCTCTGAGACTGTGAGATGCGTGCGCACCGAATACACTGCGCGAGTTGAGATTTTCTGCGTCTTGGGTTTGAATGGTTTAAGCTCTTTTGAATGTTTAAATTGGAAAGTGGTCAGGCTTAAAAACACATGAAAATTATAAGCTTTCGTGATGACAAGCAGATGTGGCCTGTCAACTGTCCTGATCATCTTTTTAGGCTAGCCTCAGCCAGACGGTTGAAATCGCCGGGGGCCCACCACCTTTCACCCCACTTGCGACGATCCTGTACCTGAGCATTGTTTCTGACCATGTCCATCCCTTTATGACCACCATCCTCTGATGGCTACTTCCAGCAGGATAATTCACCATGTCACAACGCTTGAATCATTTCAAATTGGTTCCTTGAACATCACAATGAGTTCACTGTACTAAAATGGCCCCCACAGTCACCAGATCTCAACCCAATAGAACATCTTTGGGATGTTGTGGAACGGGGGCTTCGTGCCCTGGATGTGCATCCCACAAATCTCCATCAATTGCAAGATGCTATCCTATCAATATAGGCCAACATTTCTAAGAATGCTTTCAGCACCTTGTTGAATCAATGCCTCATAGAATTAAGTCAGTTCTGAAGCAAAAGGGGGTCAAACACAGTATTAGTATGGTGTTCCTAATAATCCTTTAGGTGAGTGTATATTAACAATCCAAACGTTCATAACAATGGTTTTTTCCAACAATTATTTTGAGAGTATAGCATTTATAGAGCATGTAAATGTCCTGTATTAAGAGCACTGGGAGAAGTTGCAGGCAATATTGTTGCATCAGAGTGGCCGCATCATCTTACTGGGATGAGGAAGAGTCCGTTTTAAGGACTCGCGGAAACAGCTTAATATCAAGAATATTATATTTATTATCAGACTGAACAGGAACAACTTTCTATCTTAACATCAGCTCACACACCCAATCAACATTCCTTCGGGGGGCGCTGTAGCTCTCTTATTTAACACTTTCTTTAAATACAGGTGCTGGTCATATAATTAGAACATCATCAAAAAGTTGATTTCACTAATTCCATTCAAAAAGTGAAACTTGTATATTATATGAACACACAGAGTGATATATTTCAAATGTTTCTTTTAATTTTGATGAATTTAACTGAAAACTAAGGAAAATCCCAAATTCAGTATCTTAGAAGATTTTAATATTGTTAAAAGATTCAATATTGAAGACATCTGGTGCCACACACTAATCTGCTAATTAACTCAAAACACCTGCAAAAGCCTTTAAATGGTCTCTCAGTCTAGTTCTGTAGGCTAAGCAATCATGGGGAAGACTGCTGACTTGACAGTTGTCCAAAAGACGACCATTCAAGTCAAGTCACCTTTATTCATATAGCACTTTAAACAAAATACATTGCGTCAAAGCAACTGAACAACATTCATTAGGAAAAGAGTGTGTCAATTAAGAGTTAAACAGTTAAAGGCAGTTCATCATTGAATTCAGTGATGTCATCTCTGTTCAGTTAAATGTCTGTGCATTTATTTGCAACCAAGTCAACGATATCGCTGTAGATGAAGTGACCCCAACTAAGCAAGCCAGAGGCGACAGCGGCAAAGAACCAAAACTCCATCGGTGACAGAATGGAGGAAAAAACCTTGGGAGAAACCAGGCTCAGTTGGGGGGCCAGTTCTCCTCTGACCAGATGAAAACCAGTAGTTCAATTCCAGGCTGAAGCAAAGTCAGATTGTTTCCTGTGGTCTTGTCCTGGTGCTCCTCTGAGACAAGGTCTAGTTTAGTCAAGGTTTAGTTGTCCTGGTCTCCGCTGTCTTTCAGGGCTGTAGAGGTCATTTCTAGGTGCTGATCCAAGATGGTTGCCAGCCCAGCACCACAACACAAGTTGGCTGCTGGCCTAGCGCCACTGCACAAGATGGCCGCCAGCCCAGCGCCACAGCACAAGGTGGTCACCAGCCCAACGCCACGGAGCAAGATGGCTGCCAGCCCAGTGCCACAGCACAAGGTGGTCGCCAGTCCAGCGTCACGGCGCAAGATGGCCACCAGTCCAGCGCCACAGTGCAAGATGGCCACCAGCCCAGTGCCACAGCATAAGATGGCCGCAAGCCCAGCGCCACAGCACAAGGTGGCCGCCTGCCCAGCACCACAGCACAAGTTGGCTGCCGGTCCAGAGACATGGCACAAGATGGCCGCTTGTCCAGCACCTCTACACAAGATGACAGCCACAGTTGACCCTCCAGAGTCGAGTCAGGTTCCCGTTGACCCTCCAGAGTCGAGTCAGGTTCCCGTTGACCCTCCAGAGTTGAGTCAGGTTCTAGTTGACCCCCAGAGTCTAGTAAGGTTCTAGTTGACCCTTCTGAGTCTAGTCTGGTTCCCGTTGACCCCCCAGAGTCTAGTAAGGTTCTAGTTGACCCTTCTGAGTCGAGTCAGGTTCCCGTTGACCCTCCAGAGTCGAGTCAGGTTCTCGTTGACCCTCTAGAGTCGAGTCAGGTTCCTGTTGACGCTCCAGAGTCGAGTCAGGTTCCTGTTGACCCTCCAGAGTCGAGTCAGGTTCCTGTGGACCCTCCAGAGTCGAGTCAGGTTCACTTTGACCTTCCTGAATCGAGTCAGACTCCCATTGACCCTCCAGAGTCAGGTCAGGTCACCATTGACATTCCAGAGTCAGGTCAAGTCACCGTTGACACTCCAGAGTCAGGTCAAGTCACCGTTGACATTCCAGAGTCAGGTTAAGTCGCTGTTGATACTCCGGAGTCAAGTCAAGTCACCGGTGATCTTATTGGGCAAAGTCAAGTCACCAGTGTTCTTCATGGGCAAAGTCAAGTCACCAGTGTTCTTCATGGGCAAAGGTAAGTCACCATTGATCTTCATGGGCGAGGGCAAGTAACCAATGATCTTCATGGGCAAAGTCAAGTCACCAGTGATCTTCATGAGCAGAGTCAAGTCACCAATGAACTTCATGAGCAGAGTCAAGTTACCATTGATCTTTCTGAATCCAGTCTAAGCACCACGGAACTACCAGAGCCTCTCCACGTCTCTGCTGAACTACCAGAGTCTCTCCACATCTCTGCTGAACTACCAGAGGCTCTCCACGCCTCTGCTGAACTACCAGAGTCTCTCCACGTCTCTGCTGAACTACCAGAGCCTCTCAACATCTCTGCTGAACTTTCAGAGCCTCCCCACGTCTCTGCTAAACTACTAGAGCCTCTCCTCGTCTCGGCTGAACTATCAGAGCCTCTCCTCGTCTCTGTGGAACTTCCAGAGCCTCGTCACGTCTCAGCCAAACTCTCTGAGCACTCGACTGACCCTTAACTTGTTCATGTTCTCTGTTTCAGACTTGCCTAACCAGACTTGCTCTCCTGTGTCATCGATCCCACTGTGGTGGTCTTCTGTGCCACCCAGGTGGGCTTCTGTCTCGACCGCACAGAGGTGGTGATCTTTTGCGCCGCCCTGGTGGGATTCTGTATCGACCGCACCGCTGTGGTTGTCTTCTGCGACGCCCTGGTGAGCTTCTGTCTCGCCCGCACAGATGTGGTGGTCTTCTGCGCCGTCCTGGTGGGCTTCTGTCTCGACCGCACGGATATGGTGGTCTTCTGCGCCGTCCTGGTGGGCTTCTGTCTCAACCGCACGGATGTGGTGGTCTTCTGTGCTGCCCTGGTGGGCTTCTGTCTCGACCACACGGCTGTGGTGGTCTTCTGCGCTGCCCTGGTGGGCTTCTTTCTCGACCGCACGGCTGTGGTGGTCTTCTGCGCGCTTCTGTCTTGACCGCACGGATGTGGTGGTCTTCTGCGCCGACCTGGTGGGCTTCTGTCGTGACCGCATGGATGTGGTGGTCTTCTGCGCCGCCTTGGTGGGCTTCTTTCTCGACTGCACGGATGTGGTGGTCTTCTGCGCTACCCAGGTGGGCTTCTGTTTCAACCACATGGCTCCAATTCCACCTTGCTCCACACTGGATGATGACTATACTGCATGGATTGCCAGGTGTTCAAGCTTACCTGGATGTCCTACACTGTAAAAAAAATCCCGTTGTTTCTACGGAAAAACACCGGCAGCTGTGGTTACCAGAACAATACTGTAAAAACGACATCAAACCGTAAACATACTTACGGAGTTACATGTGAATTTTACATTTTTAACATATATATTTAACATTGGATTTCAGTAATATTAACATCATTGTTACACTGAAGTGAACAAGTTTGTTGAGTAAATTTAACATTTTACCATTTTACCCAACACCTGTAGATTAAAGCATATTAAGCATTTTAGTTGATCATTAAAGAAACTACAATGTGTGTGTATATATATATATATATATATATATATATATATATATATATATATATATATATATATACACCTGCGTGCCTGTCTGTCTGTGTGCCTGTCTGTCTGTCTGCATGCATGCCTGTCTGTGTGCGTGCCTGTCTGTCTGTATGCGTGCGTGCCTGCGTGCCTGTCTGTCTGCGTGGGTTCCTGTCTGTCTGTTTGGTCGCCTGTCTGTCTGCGTGTGTGGGTGCCTGTCTGTCTCAGTGCGTGCGTGGGTGCCTGTCTGTCTGCGTGCGTGGGTTCCTGTCTGTCTGTCTGCGTGTGTGCCTGTCTGTATTTGTGTGTATGCGCCTGTCTGTCTGCGTGTGTGGGTGCTTGTCTGTCTGCGTGCGTGCCTGCCTGTCTGTCTGCGTGCCTCTCTGTCTGTGTGCGTGCCTATCTGTCTGTCTGTCTGCGTGCGTGGGTTCCTGTCTGTCTGTCTGCGTGTGTGCCTGTCTGTATTTGTGTGTATGTGCCTGTCTGTCTGCGTGTGTGGGTGCTTACGTGCGTGCCTGTCTATCTGTCTGTGTGGGTGCCTGTCTGTCTGTGTGCGTGGGTGCCTGTCTGTATTTGTGTGTATGTGCCTGTCTGTCTGCGTGTGTGGGTGCTTACGTGCGTGCCTGTCTATCTGTCTGTGTGGGTGCCTGTCTGTCTGTGTGCGTGGGTGCCTGTCTCTCTGCTTGCGTGGGTTCCTGTCTTTCTGTGTGTGTGCCTGTCTGTATGTCAGTGTGCATGCCTGTCTGTCTGCGTGCGTGGGTGCCTGTCTGTGTGTGTGTGTGTGCCTGTCTTTCTGTCAGTGTGCATGCCTGTCTGTCTGCGTGCGTGGGTGCCTGTCTGTGTGTGTGTGTGTGCCTGTCTTTCTGTCTGTCTGCGTGTGTGCCTGTCTGTATTTGTGTGTATGTGCCTGTCTGTCTGCGTGTGTGGGTGCTTGTCTGTCTGCGTGCGTGCGTGCCTGCCTGTCTGTCTGCGTGCCTCTCTGTCTGTGTGCGTGCCTATCTGTCTGTCTGTCTGCGTGCGTGGGTTCCTGTCTGTCTGTCTGTGTGGGTGCCTGTCTGTCTGTGTGCGTGGGTGCCTGTCTGTATTTGTGTGTATGTGCCTGTCTGTCTGCGTGTGTGGGTGCTTACGTGCGTGCCTGTCTATCTGTCTGTGTGGGTGCCTGTCTGTCTGTGTGCGTGGGTGCCTGTCTCTCTGCTTGCGTGGGTTCCTGTCTTTCTGTGTGTGTGCCTGTCTGTATGTCAGTGTGCATGCCTGTCTGTCTGCGTGCGTGGGTGCCTGTCTGTGTGTGTGTGTGTGCCTGTCTTTCTGTCTGTCTGCGTGCGTGATTGTCTGTCTGTCTGTGTGCGTGCCTTTCTGTCTGTCTGTCTGCGTGCGTGGGTGCCTGTCTGTGTGTGTGTGTGTGCCTGTCTTTCTGTCTGTCTGCGTGCGTGCCTGTCTGCGTGTGTGCCTGTCTGTCTGTCTGCGTGCGTGCCTGTCTGTCTGTCTGTCTGTCTGCGTGCGTGCCTGTCTGTCTGTCTGCGTGTGTGCCTGTCTGTCTGTCTGTCTGTCTGCGTGCGTGCCTGTCTGTCTGTCTGTCTGTCTGCCTGCGTGGGTGCCTGCCTGTCTGTCTGTGTGTGTGCCTGTCTGTCTGTCTGCGTGCGTGCCTGTCTGTCTGTCTGTCTTGCGTGCCTGTCTGTGTGCGTGCCTGTCTGTCTGTCTGTGTGGGTGCCTGTCTGTCTGCGTGCGTGAGTGCCTGTCTGTCTGCGTGCCTGTCTGATGGTGTGTGCTTGTGTCTGTCTGCATGCATGCCTGTCTGTCTGTGTACGTGCGTGTATGAACCAGATTAGACCAGGGAACGTAGAAATGAGAAAGCCATGTTTACTCACCTTTGTAAAAACTCCAGAGTTGAAGCCAGCTCAGATGGATAATGGATATTAAAACAGTAGTAGCCCCCGAACATGAGGCACGATGCTGAAATGAATGAGATGTTTGTGTTGATTTGGTTCTGATCCAGACTCAGCATGTACCTTGTTGAGGAATAGCAGGACTGTCATAAGAACAAATTATTTAACAGGTTATATCAATAAGCTCCGCACTCACATGATGGATTCTATAAACAGTGCAATAAAATAAGATTGAAAAAAATAAAAACGAACTTACCAGACAATAACAGTGGGTGTCAGAAGCACTTGCTCCAGGTGGACCTCTTCTGCCAGACATCTAGCTTTTACATGGAGGAACATGGACTCCTCCTCAAAGTAGCTGAGCAAAAAATCGGACTCTTTAATGCGGTCACAGATTTTAGTGACTGTTTCTTCGGCTCATATCATTTTTTTTTTTTTTTCAAAGAACTTACTTTAGGTATTTGTAAAGGCTTGACCTAACTCCTGCACATAAAAGAGACAAATGTTTCTGAGATAATATTGACTATCATTCTCTGGTATATCAATGGCTGCACTAGCTGTTGGCATGGACTCGTGTGTTTTCTGAATCATCTGTACTGGCAAAGACAAATGGGGGCTGAGGGCGAGTTTCCGTGTAACCTACATGTTATCAATAACATCTAGGGAGCATGCTTTATGCTTCCTACACATGTGAGAAGAAAATTATTACTTTTTTTGTAAACAGGATTGTACAACCACTTACTTGACATGACTCAAATATGATCGTTTGAGACAATAGTTCTTTCTCCGTGTGAAAATGGGGGGAACATAATGAAATGGCGCATTTTAAATCCGCAACAGCTAACGTTATAGGATCAGCTTGCGGTACAGGTGCATTGTGTACATGATAATAATGGCCATTCAAAGCGGAATAAGTGGTAAATATTTGACTACAGTTGGCGCGAACACATTTGAAAAGACAATGGGGCTCATTCCTATGCACTCTGCAATGTAGTACATAGCCTCTTAATGTATCCAATTCCAAATTCTTTTTACAAAAGACGCAGGCGATCGTTTTTAGGATTTCAAGTGTTTGCCTTGCTTTTCAGCTTAAACCGAAGTTTAAATTAAATTTTATTTTTGTATGTTTGGTCTCGTACTCTATCGCATACGTTTTCAGTGTTGTGCGCTTGCTCAGTCCTTTGTTGTGATAAACAGTAAAGTGCGTTCAAGCGCCAGCCAAGAGAGTTTAAAGAAATATCCTTTGTGAGAAGCAGTTAGATCAGCGGGAGTTAAAAGCAGATCGTAAGTGTATTTATTTCTTGTCTCATTAGTGTTTAGCGCAGTTGTCGTTGCTAGGAAACACTTGTTTGTTTACTGTGTTGAGACGTGCTGCGTTTGGTCTCGTACTCTATCGCATACATTGTCAGTGTTGTGCACTTGCTAGTCCTTTGTTGTGATAAACAGTAAAGTGCGTTCAAGCGCCAGCCAAGAGAGTTTAAAGAAATATCCTTTGTGAGAAGCAGTTAGATCAGCGGGAGTTAAAAGCATATCGTAAGTGTATTTATTTCTTGTCTCATTAGTGTTTAGCGCAGTTGTCGTTGCTAGGAAACACTTGTTTGTTTACTGTGTTGAGACATGCTGTGTTTGGTCTTGTACTCTATCGCATACGTTGTCAGTGTTGTGCGCTTGCTTAGTCCTTTGTTGTGATAAACAGTAAAGTGTGTTCAAGCGCCAGCCAAGAGAGTGTAAAGAAATACCCTTTGTGAGAAGCAGTTAAATCAGCGGGAGTTAAAAGCATATCGTAAGTGTATTTATTTCTTGTCTCATTAGTGTTTAGCGCAGTTGTCGTTGCTAGGAAACACTTGTTTGTTTACTGTGTTGAGACGTGCTGTGTTTGGTCTGGTACTCTATCGCATACGTTGTCAGTGTTGTGCCCTTACTTAGTCCTTTGTTGTGATAAACAGTAAAGTGCGTTCAGCTGAATTCAATTTCCGTTTTGTTGGGTTTAAAAAAGATTAGTATACCGCCAGTTAAGCCCTCCTCGTGTGAAGACCGAAGAGTGTAAAGACCATTGACTCTACCGTGCGACTCCACCGGGCAGGGATACCGACGGGATATAAGTATTGTTTTGATTAATCTCTTTTTCCTTCTTCTTGTTTAATTTCTTTTTCAGTTTTTGTTTATAACCAATTCTCACTATGTGTTTCCAGATCCCTAATATCATTACCACTCATAAACCATGCATCACACAATGTAGACAGCGCAATCTTAACCACCTGCACACTTTGTCTATGTCTGCTAATACACTACTTTCTTTTTCTATTGGTCTCTGGAATTGCCAGTCAGCTGTAAACAAAGCCAATTTCATTCTTCTTCACTCTTCTACTATTATTAGTCATTCAAAGCTTCATCTCATGGCCTTAACAGAGACCTGGATCAAACCAGAGGACACTGCTACACCTGCAGCACTCTCCAATAATTTCTCATTTTCCCACTCCCCCCGTTAGATTGGAAGAGGTGGAGGTACTGGTCTGCTCATCTCTAATGATTGGAAATTTAATCCTTTACCATCTTTCGGTATCAACAGCTCCTGTGCATCTCATTCAGTTACTGTTACCTACCCTTTTAAAATACATTTTGTAGTTGTTTATCGACCACCAGGACCACTGGGTAACTTTTTGGATGAATTAGATGTGTTGCTCTTTTCTGAGGACAGTACTCCCCTAGTTATTCTTGGAGACTTCAACATCCATCTAGATAAACCTCTATTTGCTGATTTCCACTCTCTGCTTGCCTCTTTTGATCTCAACCGAGTGTCAACTACTGCTACTCACAAATCAGGCAACCAACTGGACCTTATTTATACACAACACTGCTCTACTGATCATGTTCTGGTTACTCCATTGCACACGTCAGATCACTTCCTCTTCACTCTTAACCTCAACATGGTCCCTGACACATCACTTACTCCTCCACATGTCATCTTTCGACGTAATCTTGCACAATTTCACCCTCCCGGCTATCTGCAATGGTTTCATCTTCACTTCCTTCCCCTAAACTGTTTGCATCTTTGGACACGAACAGTGCTACTGATACTTTCTGCTCCACTCTTACATCTTGTTTAGACACTGTTTGCCCCTTATCTTCCAGGCCAGCCCGTAACACCCCTTCTGCCCCTTGGTTATCTGATGTTCTACGCGAACACCGTTCTAAACTTAGAGCTTCTGAAAGAGTGTGGCGCTAGTCCAAAAATACTACTGACCTTATTGTGTATCAGTCACTCCTATCTTCTTTCTCTGCTAATGTCTCCTCTGCTAAAAAGACATACTACCATAACAAAATGAACAATTCATCTAACTCTCGCATGCTTTTTAAAACATTTTCCTCACTTCTTTGTCCTCCTCCTCCCCCTCCTGCTTCATCTCTAATAGCTGACGACTTTGCAACGATTTTTCATTAATAAAATTAAACACATTAGTGCACAATTTTCCACACCACAATCATCCAAGTTCATATCACCAGCAAACTTACACTTATTTACATCCTTCTCTTCACTCTCTGAGGCAGAAGTCTCAAAACTCATCCTTTCTAATCACCCTACTACTTGCCCGCTTGATCCTATCCATCTCATCTTCTTCAAGCCATTTCTCCTGCAGTTATACCTGCAGTCACTCACATCATCAACACTTCCCTCCACACTGGTGTTTTCCCCTCATCATTTAGACAGGCACGTATAACTCCACTACTTAAGAAACCCAACCTCAACCCATCTCTTTTAGAGAACTACAGACCAGTTTCTCTTCTTCCTTTCATTGCAAAAACACTTGATAGATCTGGGTTCAAACAAGTCTCTACATTTCTCACACACAACAATCTCCTTGACAGCAACCAATATGGCTTCAGAAGTGGACATTCAACTGAGACGGCCTTGCTCTCAGTTGTTGAAGCTCTAAGACTGGCAAGAGCAGAATCCAAATCTTCATTACTTATCCTGCTTGATCTGTCCGCTGCTTTTGACACGGTTAATCACCAGATCCTCCTATCAACCCTACTGGCAAATGGCATTTCAGGAACCACACTTCAATGGTTTGAGTCTTACCTATCAGATAGGTCCTTCAAAGTATCTTGGAGAGGTGAGGTGTCCAAGTCTCAACATCTAACTACTGGGGTGCCTCAGGGCTCAGTTCTTGGACCTCTTCTCTTCTCTGTCTACATGGCATCATTAGGTTCTGTCATTCAGAAACATGGCTTGTATACTGCTATGCTGATTACACTCAACTCTACCTCTCATTCCATCCTGATGATCGATGACGGTAGCTATTCGCATCTCAGCTTGTCTAAAAGACATTTCTTCCTGGATGATGGACCATCACCTTCAACTCAACCTTGCCAAGACAGAACTGCTTGTGATTCCAGCAAACCCATCGTTTCATCACAATTTCACCTTCAAGTTAGGCACATTAACCATAACTCCTTCAAAAACAACTAGAAGCCTTGGACTTATGATTGATGATCAGCTGACTTTCTCAGACCACATTGCTAAAACTGTCAGATCCTGCAGATTTGCTTTATTCAATATCAAGAAGATCAAGCCCTTTCTTTCGGAACATGCTGCACAACTCCTTGTTCAAGCTCTTGTTCTTTCCAGGCTGGACTATTGCAATGCCCTCTTGGCAGGTCTTCCAGCCAATTCTATCAAACCTTTACAATTAATTCAGAACACGGCAGCAAGATTAATTTTTAATGAGCCAAAATGAATACACGTCACACCTCTGTTTATCAATTTGCACTGGCTTCCAATAGCTGCTAGCATAAAATTCAAGGCATTGATGTTTGCCTACAAAACTACCACTGGCTCTGCACCCATTTACCTAAATTTGTTACTTCAGATTTATGTGCCCTCTAGAAGCTTGCGTTCTGCAAGTGAACATCGCTTGATTGTGCCATCCCAAAGAAGCACAAAGTCACTTTTACGGACTTTTAAATTAAATGTTCCCTCCTGGTGGAATGACCTTCCCAACTCAATCCGAGCAGCTGAGTCCTTAGCCATCTTCAAGAATCGGCTTAAAACACATCTCTTCCATCTTTATTTGACCCTCTAACTTTATCACTCAATATTCTAATACTATTCTTAAAAAATCTAACTACCTTTCTAATCTTTTTGTATTCTATTTTTCTTTTAATTTATTATGCAAATATATATATATATATATATGTGTGTATGTGTAAAGACCTCTAACTAGCTTGCTCTATTCTTTTTTATTTTGATCTGTTTTCTTTTTATTTACTATATTATTTAAAATCCCATGTTACGTGTACTGTGTTAACCTAACTGAGACTTGTTATAGCACCTATATCTTATATAATTTCTCTTTTTGTTGTATTTGATTGCTTCCACTGTCTTCATCTGTAAGTCGCTTTGGATAAATTTAAAGTTATCACGCATTGATCGAGCTAGCTAGATATCTTAAATATGCTATCTTAACTGTTAACGTAACTTAGCCTGCACCATGGGCTTTCAGCACACATTTTCACTTGGTCTCGAAAAAAAGAATAAGTTAAATGTGAAGCTTACCGTGCAGTCTTTCAATTTTCTGGATGAACAGCAGCAGATCATCCAAAAAAACTTGTGTTGAGATCGTATATTTGTCCCTAAAAACGTAAAAGATTTTAAAATAACAAAGCGGTCCGAAGATTTCTGCTTGGCCTGTTTTTTGTCTAATAAATGCAGTTCTGGTTTGCTCGTTATTGACGTCACTCGTTCTTCTCCCGCTCTCCTCCCACGATTATCCAATCAGAGACGAGCTTCATCTGCCGCTATGAAATTCAAAATTAGGCATACTCAGCGCACAAGAGAGAGAGAGCACAGACAATTTGAGGCACTGTTTGGTTGTTTACCCTGTGATAATGATACAATGCTCTTTTTTATATAAAAATAAATAGAAAACCATTAAGCTAAGTATTACATTAAAATTTAAAGACTAAAAGAAACATAAAGCATAATAATTATGGTTGGGACTGAACAGAAGCGTTACTTTGCACAGGCCTCAATAATTTTAATTCCTTATACACATAGGCTATAAATACAGTATGCTACAAATAAATCATAAATCAATGTTAGTGAAGGCACCATTCGGTTGTTTAGCCTGTGATAATGACACAATGCTCAAATTATTACTATTATTTTATCAATAGGCCTATGTAGAAAACCAGTAGGCTAAGTATTACATTAAGATTTAAAGACTATAAGAAACATACAGGGATTACTGAACAGAAGTATTACTTTGCATATCAATAATTTACATTTATTACACACGCACACACACACACACACACACAGTAGGCTACAATATGCTACAAATAGCCTAAATTATAAAAACAATATTATTATAATTGTAGCCATATTTTTATATATAATATGGAGAGAGAAGCTGTTCAGATGACAAAAAATTGCATGCATCATTTCATCAATCATGCTTAAATTAGCCTACAGTATAAACTTGTAAAGTGACATACATACTTTATTTGTATTTTTAAAAACAACAGACTAAAACTTTAGTTTTTACAATATTTGCATGTCAAAAAAACAAAATTGTTTTGTTATGAGTATTACAGTATTTCTTTGTTTTTGATACCAATAATTTGTAATTTTAACAAATAATTCTGAATATTGTCACATATTGTTATTGTTAAAATTATGTTTAATAGTTTACAAAATTTCACTGTCAATTAAACAAAAACAATATGTTTTTGGGTTTACAATACTTTTCTGTAGGGATTTTACAGTGTAGTCATTTTTTACAGTGTAATTGTTTATGGACATACAGAAGACATCCATGACACTCACAGGCTGTACTTCACTGTCTAAACAAGGCTGGTCTGAAACTAAAAATGCAGATATTTAAATTTATGCTCCAAACCTTGACATTTTCAGGACACACAATTTCTAAAGCGGGACTTCATCCAGACCCTGATAACATTGCTGCTGTCGTGCACGCACCTGCTCCCCATGGTACAGCCTCACTGTGCTCATTCCTGGGACTTACATCTTGGTATAGTACATTTCTACCTGATTATGCCACAGTGGTTGAACCCCTGTGAGAAGTGTTGAGAACCTCCACTGACATGAACTTTCTTTGGACTGATAAGGCAGAACACAGTTTTGTCACCCTGAAAACACTCTTATCAAACAGCCCCATTCTTGCTCTGTTTGACCCAGTATTGCCAACATACGTGAGGTACTGATGCTTCCGATTACTTTGTGGGAGGAGTCCTTTCTCAGCAACACACTGATTGTACGGAGCGCATAGTGGCCTTTGTCTCTCGAACTCTTTCGCTAGCCGAAAGAAAGTATTAGACTGTGGAGAGGGAAGCACTGGCTTGTGTGTGGAGTATTAAAAAATGGAGGACGTATCTCTGGGGTAGCCTTTCGTTCTGCGCACTGACCACCAAGCCCTTACAACACTTCTTACATCCAAGGGCGCAGGGAGAGCTGGCATGCGAATCGCTAGGAGGTCAGCCCGTTTGTTATGTTATTCCTATGAGGTTGCATTCCACCCTGGGAGATACAACAACAGCAGACTACCTCTCTCGACTCCCCTTACCTGAGCCGAGTGATCCAACAGATGAACCTGAAATGGTCGCCAATGTTTTTCACTTACATGCCTTGTTAGTCTCTGAGTTCTCTTATGCATCGGGGAGCTGCCTCCAGTTAACCCAACTTCGTGAACAGATCACAAATTGCTGGCCTAAAAACAAGAAGTCCATGAAACAAGAACTAGAACCATACTTTCACATCAGACATGAGTTGTCTGTGGAGGGTCTGTTAGTTATGCTGGGTGATCACTGCCTTGTTCCACTGTCACTGTGAACAAGACTGGTGAACTTAGCTCACAAAGGGCACCAAGGCATTGTACGGACAAAATACAAGCTGGATGGCACCTTGCATGGCTGACATCGCTGTCGGTGTGAATGAATGAATGGGTGAATGTGAGGCAACTTGTAAAGCGCTTTGGATGGCCATGTGGTCTGTTGAAAGCGCTATATAAATGTAGTCCATTTACCATTTACCATTGTACGGACAAAATAATGGCCTCGGGAGCTCTACTGGTGGCTGAAAATGGGCAGAAGTGTTGATACTCTGATTGCCTCATGTTTGACATGTCAGCTGAATGACAAAACAGCCAAGCCGGCACCTGCACCTCTCATACCTGTGGAACTACCAAATGGGCCAAGGGAAAAGGTACAGTATAATAATAATGTGCATGAAAGTACACTGTAGTCTTAAATATTTAGATACACAGGAATGTAAAAGTGGCAATGTGCATATGTGCATTATACTGTAGTCTTAAATATTAAGATACCCAGGGATGTTAAAGAGGCAATGTGCATATGTGCATTATACTGTAGTCTTAAATATTAAGATACCCAGGGATGTAAAAGAGGCAATGTGCATATGTGCATTATACTGTAGTCTTAAATATTAAGATACCCAGGGATGTACAAGAGGCAATTTGCATATGTGCATTATACTGTCTTAAATATTAAGACACACATCACTTAATAACATCATTTCATATATGTAATTAAATGAGAAAAAAAATGAAATTGTTTAAATATTAAATATTAAACTGTAACTATACTTCCACTATTCAAGCTCGCTGATTGGTTTAAGAATAAAACGCCAATTTTTATCTTAAATATTTTTGCTGCACATGCTACAGAACAACAACAGTTGGGCTAAGTGGTGCCAGCCCAAGTTATTTTCTGTTCATTGCCAGTTCATTCAATAAAGACAGTTAACAATCTAGGTTCTGAATACTTAGTTATTAACCCAACAATAGCAGGGTTAAAAAAAATGTATTTTGTATTTATTTATTATTTTTATTTTTTTTTGCAGTGGGGCACGCAAACATATGTGTTTGGTTGTGTGGGCCGCGAGTTGAAAAAGATTGGGAACCACTGGTCTGCATCATCTTTTCAGTCATATAAATACTTATGAAGAGGCTTTTTTTACATAACTTGGCTCTGTTTTACCTATAGATGCAAGGCAAAATGTTGTTAACTGCCAGTACGATTCAATCAATTATTGAGGTATTTCAAGCAGTTCATGTTGATGGCATGCAGGCCATGCTAGTTAGACTAAAAGAAAAACTGTTATCCTCATCAGATATACCTTCATGTGACATAGACAAACTTATTGATGAACTTACACAAGATCTTTTAACTTTGTTCAATGAGGATCAGTTAAAGTCTGACAAAACCAGAAAACAATTTTTCAAACAAAAGTTTAACTTTGTTGAGCCAAAACAGATATACCTGGGCACTGACAAAGCTGGTTAAGAACGCTTTTTTCAGTATGTGCCAGTTAAAGAAACCCTTCCATCTCTGTTTAGGCAAACATCAGTTAGGGAACAGTGCAGCCAGTCAGAATGTATATACATTAAATTAAATAAAACTATTAAAATAAACCTTTTTAAAGGGAGCATTGCTAAGTTTTTGCTGGGATTTTTTTTTATGTTGTTTTCAAGGAAACTTCCACCAAGATGTCAAAAGAGACTGAGAAAACCCTACCAGCCACACCAAGGCTCATCATGATTGGTAAGCATAAAATATATAGTAGACAACCTATATGTTTCTTTGCCATTTTTATGGTGACTTTTCATATTTCAGGAGATAAACTTCTAACTTCATCTAAGTTGGAAGTCAGCAATAAGAGGAAAGTGACACATTGCATTGAAGAGAGGCTGGATTTTGCTGCAGCACTCTCTGCGCTTTTTGGTTGCTTTTATGTTTTTAATATTGAGTACCAGGTGTCAGACAGTACCACAATTGAGCTAATTCAAAGGTAAGTGTTAAAAATCATCATGTCCAATTATGGTTTTATTTAAGGAATGGCTAGTCCAAATACACACGGTAACAACTACTGTTTTGAAACTTTTTTTGCCAATATGTTTTTGCTGTTGTACTTGGTTCACATAATACAGTTTGATTATTTTTATTTTTATTTTTCTAAATGATAAAATGGATGTCTGATTTGAGGATTAGGTTCTTTGTGAGGATCTACAGTCTACAGTTAAAAGAAAGGTTCAAAATGTGAATCCACATGTCCATATATTTTTGCAGAGCCTTACCGAATTTGAATGGAAAACATCTTATTAATTAAGCGAAAGCAGTATTTATTAAAACTTTTATTATAAAGACATAAACTGGTAATTTAATTTTGTGTTGAATTATTACAGGTTTGGAACAACTTGTGGGTCAATTGTGACTGATTATTATATTTGGATGGTGTATATTTTTTATTGTTTAGTTTTTTTGTTATCATTATATATTGTGGTGATGTGATGTAACTATTTTGTCAGTTATGTTGGAAATATGCCAGGTAAATTGCTAGAATTCACTAAAATGCACTGGTTTTGTTAATTTATATATATATATATATATATATATATATATATATATATATGTGTGTGTGTGTGTGTGTGTGTGTGTGTGTGTGTGTGTGTGTGTGTGTGTGTGTGTGTGTGTGGGTGTGTGTGGGTGTGTGTGTGCGTGTGTGTGAGTGATTGATTTATTTAATTTGCTTTTGCATTGAAAATATGCTTGATGAATTAAGTTACTAAAATATACTGCCGTTGTTGTTTATTTATATTACTTTTGTTATTATATTGTTATAAGAATGCTTGTATTTTGTTTATAATTTTTACTGAGGTTGTAAGATGTCATTCAGCCAATTCTATAGATAATGTTGTTGTTTTTTTTTGTCTTTTTTTCATTTTAGTTAAGTTCTGATTTGTTTAATTTTGTGATATATTTCATGTTATGTATTTGTTTTTCCCAAATTAATAAAATATATTTGTATGAAAATGTTATATGCTTTCTCTTTTTAAAATTCTGTTGTTACACAAATGTTATATACAGTAAATTTATACGCAGTATTATACTGATTGGTTTTGTGTCATTACAGTCAATAACTGCCAACACTCCTGCCAGTTATGCACTGTAATTCTTTATTGTAAGGTGTAACAGTGCAGGGGGGCCAGTAGGCCAGTAACTAGCTTGTGGTTACATGGTCCACAAATATCTCCCCCAACCCCCTCTAGATACCATATGTTATTACAATATGTGTTATTACATATATGTTATTATAAACATATATGTAAATCAGATATTGAAGTTCCTTCTTCAAGGAAAGATGAATACGGTTTGTTACCTTGTCCTGTCATTTTACCGTGTACCAAATACTTTAATATATGGATTTATGCTCACCATGACCCTGTCTGTTTAGTCATGCTCTGGCAATTTATTCCATACATAAGGTAAAACTGTTTTACTGAAGGCCTCTAAATTCATAATGCATTGATTATTCTTGTTATTTGTCTTCCCACTGTCTGACATCCAGACATCAGCCATACATATGCAGTAACTACATCACCACAGAGCACAATATTACATGGTGCACATTAAGGGCTGAGTGACATGGTGTCAATACAACAAGGTTGCCTCCGCAATAAAAAAAACAGTACCCTCTGTATCAGAGATGTTAATTCAATTATTTACTCAACCAAAGATATTGTATTGTTGTAACATAGTGTAAAAGCTCTCACATAAGGATTCAGAATTTTCACATTCACCGATGCATGCTGCACATTACATACCAGGGTTTCTGCATTTGAAAACAAGCACTTAAGATTCCTCACAGCCATGACTCACAGGTATCTGAAAGGTGAGCAATATGACAATGATCTCATATTATAAGAAGTCTGACATTTGAGATGGTCCAGAGGAACATTAATGAGTCTCTCTGTAGCGCTTATGGTCATGAAGTGTGTGGAGTGCATGACATGACATATCTGAAAGAAATGCAAAACAGACCAAACCGTCACAAATCTAAAACGTCTAGCCTGATTTGATAGCAAATGCTGGGAAATTGATGATGGGATCTTGTTACAAGACTTGGGGCTCTGAATTTAATTGGAAAAAAATAGTTTAAAAAGGTAACAAATTGTTATACATATGCTCCAGGTCAGTCAACTGACAGATTAATGAGGATTTTCTTGGTATGAACGTAGTTTCTCACATCATCAGTTATAAGTTCAGTCTTATGTTATTTATGTGATGACTTAATGAACTCACTTTCATTTTAGCACTTTTTTTATTGCTGTGAACACAATATAACATTTTATTTCTTATTGTTGTGACTATAATAATAATAAGTGCATCTATTGTTAACATTTGTATGCTGCAATAAATAGTTCATAAAACTTAGAGAGGGATTAAAACCTTTAAAGGGGTCATATGGCATTGCTAAAAAGAACATTATTTTGTATATTTGATATAATGCAATGAGTTTGTTCAGTTTAAGAATCTTAAAACACATTATTTTCCAAATAATGAACATTACTGTTGCTCCTCTGTGCCCCGACTTTCTGAAATGTTTTATTGTTCTAAAAAAAGTGAGGTATATGCTGTTTGTGTCACATTGTCTGGGTTGTGTTCCCTGGGTTTCCACTAGGTGTCCTCCTTTCCCACGGTGTCTGTCACCTTATCAACTTCCTGTTCCCTTATTTGGTCACCTTCCTCCTTGTTTGAGTTAATTGATTGTTCCCCACCTGTCTCCAGTTCCCTCATCACCTTCTGTGTATTTATACCCGGTCTGTCTGAGTCTGTGTTACGGAGTCCTTGTTTAACGTCTAATGATTATTCATGTCCGTCAAATCAGTCTTGCCCTTGCCTTGTCTTCTTGTCTTGTTTTCATGTTTGGATTGTGTTTGGTATTGACCCCTGCCTGGACTGTTTACCCCTTTGGATTGCCCTTCAATAAATGTCATACCTGCAATTGGTTCTCTCTCCGTGTTTCCTGTAACACCGATCGTGACAGAAGGACTCCGTCAAAGTAGGAACCAGCGGTGTGTCGTTTTTCCGTTCCCCAGCCAAGATGGCGGAGTGGAGAACCAAGTATCTTCGGTTGTCCGCCCTCCGCCAAGAGGGCAATGAAGTGGGGGCCCTGGCTCAGGTGTTCTGGTCCCTGGCCGAGGGCATGGGTTACAACGATGCAGCCCTAAAGGACTATTTTAGTGGCGGGCTGGATGACCCAGTGTCTCAGGAGAAGATGGCATTTTCAGAGACACTGGAATTCTGGGAATTTATGCGTTACTTGCAGCATCGGCTTCAGTGGGATGCCCCAGCCATTCCGGTCTCTTCCGTTGGGGTGGTCGTCAGCCCAGCACCACTGCCCAGGATGGCTACCAGCCCAGCCCCATTGCCTAAGATGGCCGCCAGCCCAGCGTCACGAGACAAGATGGCCGCCAGTCCAGCGCCACAACCCAAGATGGCCGCCAGCCCAGTACCACAGCACCAGATGGCCGCTAACCCAGCGCCAATGCCCAAATTGGCCACCGGTCCAGCGCCACAGCCCAAGATGGCCGCCAGCCTAGCGCCACAGCACAAGATGGCCGCTAACCCAGCGCCAATGCCCAAATTGGCCACCGGTCCAGTGGCACAGCACAAGATGGCCGCCAGTCAAGAGTCATGGCCCAAGATGGCTGCTTGCCCAGCGCCGCTGCACAGGGTGACAGTCACAGCTGACCCTCAGGAGTCGAGTCAGGTTCCAGTGAACTCTCCGGAGTTGAGTCAGGTTCCAGTGAACTCTCCGGAGTCGAGTCAGGTTCCAGTGAACTCTCCGGAGTCGCGTCAGGTTCCATTGAACTCTCTGGAGTCGAGTCAGGTTCCCGTGAACTCTCCGGAGTCGAGTCAGGTTCCTGTGAACTCTCCGGAGTCGAATCAGGTTCCCGTGAACTCTCCGGAGTCGAGTCAGGTTCCCGTGAACTCTCCGGAGTCAGGGCTAGTCACCGCTGATCTTCCAGAGTCAGGGCTAGCATGGACTTTCCAGAGACAAGACTGGTCACCGTTGACCTTTCAGAGTCAAGTAAAGTCACCAATGATCTTCGCGAGCAGAGTCAGGCCAGCACCGTTCTTCTGGAGTCCAGTAAAGACACCAGGGGATTACCAGAGTTTCGTCGTCCCATTGGTCCGACCGCACGGAGGTCTGCTCCGCCTTGGGGGGCTCTCGTCCTGACCACATGGCTGTGGTGGTCTTCTGCTCCACCCTGGGGGGCTTCCGCCCTGACCACACGGTTGTGGTGGTCTTCCGCTCCACCCTGGAGGAATCTGGCTTCGACCACAAGGACATGGTGGTCTTCTGCTCCGCCCTGGGGGGCTTCTGTCCTGACCACACGGTTGTGGTGGTCTTCTGCTCCCCGTTTAAGGACCAGCTTAAACCAGCTTATGACCAACCAGCTTAAACCAGCTGACATCTTTCAAAATATACCCTTTTTCAACAGAGATGTTATAATCAATGAGGCTTGAGGTTTTAATGCTCAATAAGTAGCATATTAAGCAGTGAAACCTGCACAATCCAGTTACAAAAATCATTTTCCTCAGATTGTTACTTAAACAAAGTGTATGAGGGGCTGGCTCGTGGCAGATATATTGTTTGTCTTGAAGGTACACTGGCAGCAGAACATGTCATTACTCAAATGAGAGAGGATATTGGGGTATCGGCACTTTAAGTGAACTGGGTATTGACATATTCATTCATTTCCAGCAGTATTATGTTGAAGTCCATGAGAACTGAAACATGAAGAGGTAGCATGTGTACTCCTTTACAGAGATTATTCATTAATTTGAAATTTGTTAGACTAGCCAGCTGAGCTCATCTTGTTAAATCATGACAGTCTTCTGATCCCTGAAGTCTCCTGCCTTGCCAAATGTGCAGAGAAATACAACTGTTCCTATGGTCTACATCCAAATCTTCAGAACCTCTGTGACCCATTTGCTCAAGGCTAATTAAAATGAATCTCTTTGGGAGAGAGATTTCGAAAGCTCGGGGAGGGATCAGTTTACCATGAGAGATACAGATCCTGTAAACAGACAAACATTCACACCACTAGGAAATACAATGAATCATCATGTCTACAGGCAGTCACAGATGACCATGAACCCAAGCTGACCCAACTATACTAAAAAAGCTTTTATAAAGAAGTGTTCCACCAGAAAATCTGGACACCAACTACCTTACATTTTTAAGTGAAGTCACTTCATGTCATGGTTAAAAGCAGAGAATTGCTTTTTTTTCCCTTGTCACTACAGGAAAATAATGAAATCCAAGTTTTTCTTTTCTCATAAAACACCTGAGATATTTGCCCTAAGGATACTTTTAGACTATTTATTTTTGGATATCCTTGAGGCTAGCATAATGTCAGAGTCAAAAAAATAAAGGAAAGATAAAATAAAGGAAATAAAAGAAAAACCTCCCTGCTGATCATTTCCTCCTAGCAAAATAATGCTTTGCTTTTTTCTATCGCTTTAGGTAGTCAAGAAACCATAACAAATAAATAACATTATAAATAACTATATAACCAGTTTTATAGAAGATCAGAGTAATTGCTTCATGTCTCTTTAATTGTTACATTTCTTGCAAGAAAGTATAGACACCAGTCAGAGTGTCTGGAATTGTATGTTTGGATTTTCAGATGTTTGTGTGCCTCTCTGTAACACATTGCTGTTTTCTGATGCACACACCAACCCTACACCTAAACCTAACCCTCACAGAAAACTTTCTGCATTTTTAAATTCCTTTTGATTTGTTTACCCACTGGGAACTCAATGTAGATCCCTACAGTGACACAAGTCCCCATGAGTCAAGTGTGTATTCAGGTTTAAGCCTCCACCGGAATAGAAAAAACATGTACACACACACACACACACACACACACATACACGTCTATGTTACTAAGAGGGGACTATCGCTCTACACTGACCAAGAGGGGACCAGTGTTTCTGGTCATTTTTAAAAAACAAAAATTACATACAAAATTTTCATTTGAGGTCTTTTTTCATAATATAACTGAAAAAATGCATTTTTAATTTTTTTTAAAAACATGCCAAGTGGGGACCTGAGTGACGTCTACCTATCCAACAGAGGACCTCCATAGACTGCAATGCAACTGTGTGTGCAAACATTAGGGCAATTGTACCAAGTGTTTCTTTACAATCTAACTGTATTTAAATGCAACTCTAAACTTTGAAACATTCACACTATATCACCACTGAAGAAATATTCTAATAGAAATCCAAAATGTTTAATAAATTAGTATGACATGCAGATATTTTCGGGGCTTGAGACTAATACAAATACACTTCTCAATATATGAATGCAATCACACAGATAATAAGACAAAACAAGCAAGACACTATAGTTAATTTGAGGATAGCAAAAATAAAGTAAAATAAAGAGCTCTTTAAGGTAACAATTGCATGTCCCCAGTTAGATGGTGATGTGTGATGCCTGTTAGACTGAATCACCTCTTCTTACATCACAGACACATTGTTAACATTATATGTTAAGTTAAGAAACTACATTATATGTTAACTTAAACAATATTATATGTTAACTTGCTGCATTGAAAAATTTCAGTTGAGTTCAGTAAAACACCTTTTAACCATGCTACTTTAGCTGTTTAACACTGACATTTTCCAGTGGGCTCAATTATTTTATGGTATTATCAACATTGCCATTATATTCAAAAATAAATAAATAAATAAATAAATGTAATTTGTTAAATGTAAAGGCAACCAAACAGATCACGTCATACTTCACCATCTAACTGGGGACCGGTTTGATCTTGGAGGCCAATTTGTGAATTTTTTTAATAGAAAGATGGATGGATGGATGGATGGATGGATGGATGGATGGATGGATGGATGGATGGATGGATGGATGGATGGATGGAAGGAATAATGCTAATGTTGATCTGAACACGTAGGTCCCCTGTTAAATGGTAAACTGCGACATCTCTTTGGTTGCTTTGACATTTCTTGCCAATTTCATGTTAACTTTGAAAATATTCAATTGGCTAAATTTCTAAATCAATGTTACAATCAACATATATTGTAACATTATATTATCATCCTTGCCATAGCATTCAGAGATGGTGAGAATGTGAAATATTGTTAAATGTAAGGTCAACTGATCAGGCGTCACACTTCACCATCTAACAGGGGACCAGTGTGCTTTACTCTAGTGAAATCACCACTACATGCACAGACCTGTTGCCGTGTATGTTTAATATGTACAGTTTAGCCTGTGTGGAATTGTTTTCATTATTTGACTTTTTTCTGTTCAACACAAACAAAAATGACCCTCATTGGCCGATAAGAAACATCAAAGGAGGATTCGTTGTAGAGTGTCTGACAAAATTAATGTCTTGTAATGTATAATCTACGCTCAGCACCGTTGAGTGTTCCCGCGATCATTAAATCGAAACATGCACGCATATTTAAAAGCAATTTTAATACCCCGCATTTTGAGAGTGACTCCCTAATGCTCGCAAGTTAGGCTTCATAACATATCTAGACTGTTATTAGTATGTAGGCTATAACAGGTTTTGTATTTGTCTATAGATCTGTTATCTTTCTCTATTTGAACTTTGAATATATAGAGAGCACTTATTGTTTCTACTTAATACGACTATTATGTTATTTGTTATGTGTTTATTTGTATGTTCAGTTTGTGAAAAGAAGTTCACTTTCAGTCATTCACTCTCAACGTCACATCGGTGATGACTGACTGACAGTGATCCTACTTCTAGAAGCTCATAATTCATGACCGGTTCCAATGTCTAAAGAGACTCAGATAAAATCATGCAGGAGAGAATCCAGGCAGTTGAACAAAACCTTTTACAGAGCTTGAGTGTTGTTGTTTTTACTGCATATGATAATTCATACTCAGAAAGTAGAAATTTTTCAGAGGCTCCATTTTTTTTTAGGGTATTATCAGCATTGCCATTATATTCAGAAATAAATAGATAGATAGATAGATAGATAGATAGATAGATAGATAGATAGATAGATAGATAGATAGATAGATAGATAGATAGATAGATGGATAGATAAATGTAATTTGTTAAATGTAAAGGCAACCAAACAGGTCCCCTGTTAAATGGTAAACTGCGACATCTCTTTGGTTGCTTTGACATTTCTTCAGAATTTCATGTTAACTTTGAAAATATTCAATTGGCAAAATTTCTAAATCAATGTTACAATCAACATATATTGTAACATTATATTATCATCCTTGCCATAGCATTCAGAGATGGTGAGAATGTGAATTATTGTTAAATGTAAGGTCAGCCAATCAGGCGTCACACTTCACCATCTAACAGGGGACCAGAGTTTTTTTATTTTTTTATTTACTGCATTAAAATCTTCAGTTGGCTCCAGTAAATTAAATGAACTGAATGTCTTTCAACATTTGCACATTTGTGGATCCAACTGAAAATTCTCAATGCAACAATCAATAAATAATTTTGAGTTTTGACCTCCACATGTGTATTAGTGCCAGGTGTTGTATGGAGAGCTACAATAAAATACTTTTTAAGCATTGGCACTTTAGTCGTTTAACACACTGACATTTTTCAGAGCAGCACTTGATTTAGGGGCTCCATTTTTATTATCAACATTGCCATTACATTCAGAAATAGGCAGAATATTCTAAACATTCATGTGAAATGTAAATTGTTAAATGTAAAGGCAAGAAAACAGATAACCATTTGGATCTTTGGAGGTAATACATACATACATATATATATGCAGACTTCCTGCATTGAAAAGGATATTGTGAAAAAACAAAACAGCATTTTGAATGAAATCAAGTCAAACTTTATTCTCATAATCTCTCTAAAAATAGCTCTCAGGGTTTATGGGCTCAGTACTGTTGACCCAAACTTCTCTTAACTGAAATTATTCTGTTGAGCACAAAGTATTTAACTGTTTTCCAGTCTCTTCCATTATCCTTTAGAATCCTGTTTGCATTTATGCATCTTTCACAGTCCACTTTTCCAGGAGCCTTCATTTCCTCAAAGTAGATCTTGAAACAGTGTTCTATGACTTTCCTCTCTGTTTCTGACCAGGGCTTTCTGGCTCTTGCTATTTAACAAAATTACAAGATAAAATATATATATAGTGAATAAATATATGAATGAATGAAAAAAATGTAATGTCAGTAATACATACTTTACAAAGTTGAAAACATGAAAAGACAATGATCTTCAGCTCTTCAGTATTGTTTATGCTGAATGGAACATACCGTTTTGATTTAATGGCACTAGTGATTTACTGATGTATCCGAGACTGAAGGCTGAAGTCTTTTCTGAATTGGCATCCCTTATTTCAGAAAGATCATCATTTGTGTCACTATTTCCTGAAACCACATGGACATTGCTGTAGCTGTTTTTGGTTCATATTTGATAAGACCAGTGATCAAAACCTGTAAATTCACACCAGTATTTATATCTAATCATTTGAATGCTTATTGTAAACTCTACAATAAGTCTTTGCACATAGTTTTGACTTCCTGAAGGCTTTCCTCAATAGTAGGATGCTCTTCCACTGATTTGCTCATCACTCTGCTTAAGATAGTCTTTCATCCCATTGAAGACTGAAGTTACTCGTTCTGACATGTAGAGACAGACCAAGTGGATCCTGGGTGTAGGGTGTAGTTGTCTGATCAGGGTGTTGTCCATCCGTCAGGATGTAATGGACCAAGCATCCTGCTACCTGTAATATAGAAGATTCATTTATAACAATCTCTAGTAATGGCCACCTGACTAAGCTGTACAGAATTAATACAATTAATAATGATATTGTCATGAACGCTGAAAGTGACATGCAGAACATTTCAACAAGTGCTCTTTTTTGTAAAACTGATTTTAATCAATGCTTTAATTAATTATTTTAATCATATTTGTTACAGACTAAAATTTATTTAAAGTTTCACTTTACAATAAGTCAGGTCAAGTCAATTTCTATTTATAGAGCACAACATTAACACAACCATCATTGATCCAACGTGCTTTACAAGAAAAGGTTAGTTTAAAAGCAACAGAGATCAAAAATTAAAATAAAAAATATGTATATATACACATTTAAAAAAATAAAAACATACATCAAAAGAACTGTTCACAGCATCACTCAAATGCAAGGGTGTAAAAATGAGTCTTTAAGTTTGATTTAAAAACACTGAGCGATGGACAGGACACATTAACTAACAATGAGAAATACATTTGTTTAAATATTTAAGCTTTGTTAACATTAAAAAAAATACAACTGTTTATTTTTTGTTAATGTTAGCTCAACTACATTAAATAATATTTATTAATACATTATTAAAATCAAACATTGTATTTGTTAATGATGAAAGTAATGTTTACTAACATTAATAAACACTTTAAAAGTGATTTTCATGTTAACTAGTGTTAACCAATGACATCTTATGGGAAAGTGGTACTATTTTATGAAATATAGTAAAGACCATACCAATGCGGATTGTTTTTTCTTCACTTTGATCAGTAATCTCTATTGTGCTGTAGTGCTATCTGCTCTGTTCACGCTCTCTTTCTCCCCCGCAAACATCACACCTCTCACAGGATCAACACCTGACCAGTGAGTCTGGGATCAGGAAGACTGGTTTAGTGTTTTTAACAGAAGACTTTTCTGCTAATCAAGGCTGCATTTACCTGATCAGAAATATTGTAAAATGAATTTAAAATTGTGAAATAGTATTACAATTTGAAATAACTTTTCTTATCGAATGTTCTTTAAACTGTAATGTATTTCTGTGAAGTGCAGCTGTATTTTCAGCATCATTCCTCCACTCTACAGTGTCACATGATCTTCAGAAATCATTTGAATTAGCTGAATTGATGTTCTTTTATGATCAATTATTATTGGTTCTCAATCATTAATAATGATTCTTATATTATCAGTGTTGAAAGCATCTTTTCCGTCTTCATAGTTTTGTGGAAACTGTGATATATAGTACTTTTTAGGATTATTTAATGAAAATAAAGTTAAAAATTACAGCATTTATTTAAAATAAACTGAATAGACCTATATAGAGATATCTATAGATATATTGTCTATATATACAGTATACGTATAGAGAGAGAGAGAGAGAGAACTGTTACTTTAAACTGTGATAATATATCACTATTATATAGTTTTCACTGTACTTTTTATTATTAAATAAATGAAGACTTGGTGAGCAGAATATACTTTTAAAGACATTTAAAAATCGTACTGATCCCAAACTGATTTAACATTGTTTGTAACAAGTTTGCCAGGTTAATTCCATTATTTTACATTAAAACTCAAAGGAAGTTTGACTACTACAAATAAATAACAATTCATGAAATAACTCTGAAATGTGAGCTAAAGTTATTGAAATAGAAATGTACCTGTCTCCATGGCCAGTCAGGATCTCGGCAGTCCAACATCATTTCTTCTCCTTTAGTGATGTTTGTGGTCACAAATGCACACAAATGTGCTCTTTTCTGTTCATCAACAATCTGTTGGTCACAAACACATACACACGCACATATTAGCTTTAGAGAATACATACATTTATGATACAAGTTTAATATGTGTCCCAGTTGTTTTCGAGTTCCAATGATTATCAATATTTAATATTTTATCAAGTATGATTATCAGTACATTACAATCTTTATAACTGTGCATCAAAATTAAAATACACTAAATATTCAAGCCACTGATTATCTATAATTTCTGTTGTTATTTTTTCACACTGCACACTATGAACTAGTAATAACATTGCACAGTGCACTTCTTGAAATTCATAAGCTACTATGCCAAGTATTTAATTAATATTTGCAGTCATACAGTATTGGAGACAGAGTCTTAAATGATAACTTACCATTCTCTTGACTCTTGACTGAAATATGTCTTTATCTTTCCCAGATGCGATGAATTTCAAAGCTTCCTTTTCAGGACAGTCTCTCCTGGGTCTCATTTTCCTGTGAAATATTCAAGATTTTTTTAGGGTTCACTGCATTTGCCAAAATGAAAAACAATATTTAGAAACAACCACAAAAAAAATCTATCAACAAATGAACAAATATATACAGTAAATAGAGATTAAACAGCACTAACATTTACTAAGAGACTACATACTGTACAAATTTTAACAGTCTGCATGCATTTTTGCCAGACATTTATTTTTTAAGGCTACCATTTACATATTATCAGAATCTAAATTCAGAATGTATAACTTACCTTTTCAGTCTTGAATGGAAAAAAGAGATGAGAAATGGCCTTAGTAGGCTTTGTTGTATGTGGTCCCTTGTAGGCAATGTAGGAATCTCAAAAAGCAGTTTGTCCTTCAAGGTTTTGGAATTTTATTTCACAAAAAAACTAAAAAATTCAATGTAGATTCTGTCAGGAAAACAGTATATATATAACCCCACCCAGATATCTGGAGCGTGATTGGATGAGACTCAGTTTTTGGTACTGTTGCTGTGAAGGGCAGGTGATAATGCTCAGGAATGTGGAGACATTAGTGTTATTAGCATAAGAAGAGAGCACAATCAGTTTACCAGACGCTGTTGGGGGAATCGGGGGATGTGGGGATTCTTTAAAACAAGTCACTTTGACCGGGATTGGTTTGCTTTTAGATTATGTAGCTTGAAAAATAATCAGGGAATTTTTTTTTTTTTTACACTCATGGGCATTTAGTGCTAGAAAGATTATAAAAGTATTAAAAACTATTTGTGCTGTATTCAAAGTCTTCTGAAGTCATACAATAAGTTTATGTGAAAAGTTTCAACATTGAGGTATTAATTACTGAAAATAATTCCACTCTATAAACACAGTCATCATGAAATACAGCTGAATTTGAGTTTGAGATAAAAGACAACAAAACTGACGTAATAAATGTCCCTGTCCACAGCGTCTGTTGATGCAAAGGTATCTCAATGAAACCAGTGAAATACCCTGCACATGGAAAAACTGCACTAAATGGACAAACTAAAGATTGACGCCAAGGGCTCCTGACCAAGAGTCAAGGATTGAGAAAGTGTAAAAGACGGTCCCCAATGAGACTGTGAATTGTGACGCCTGTTTGGTTGCCTTTACATTTATCAATATTTCATATTCTGTTTATCTATGAAACAACAATGTTGATAATAACACTAAAACAGCCATTCTTGCCATCAGAAATAGTTAAACTTAAGTAAAAACATAAGACATAGAGTGACTCGTCAGGTCGAGATGCAATGCATAAGAGAATGGCCAGCATGCTGATGACTGTTCATACAGAAGCTGATCATACAGATGACCGGTCATACAGACCGCTTCATACAGACAGTGATCATATCCTGATGTAACCCATCGCTCTCCAGCTGGAGGAAGTGCTGCTTTATAATCACAGAACATTCACTCACTATTAAAATGATTCTGGCTGCTAGAAGGGAGAACATATCCTACAACATGAGTAAGTTCTACATTTTCTAATCACTTATTCTACAAATGTTGCAACTATGTTTAAACATGTTTAACAAAACTGTCTTTACTTTTTTCTTTTAAGAAAAGTCAAGTCAACAGTTCACATTGTTCACTCTAAACAAGAATATCACTTCATCAGAAAGTTCAGTCCTCAAGAAAAGGTATGTTGCTACTCGATATATTTTGAGTATAAAATGTTCTGAATACAAAAATATATACTCCCCAAAATGGAATTGCCTCAATCAACAAGAATAATAGATGTCAATCTCATTTCAAGACAAGTAAACCTCTTAGTGTTAGTGTGTATTCATCTGAATATCTTTCAGTTTCAGGGACCAGCTTTAACGTTTAAACTGTGAGTTTTGGCTGTCCATGTTAAAGACTGGAAATGTAACAATAAAATAAACATCCTATAAACACATTTTTCAGCAATTATGGAACCTCCAAAGATTTGAGCCATAATTAATAATTTGTATTGTATATTTTCTATCAGCTGCATGCAGAATCTGGATTGTTGGGACTGCTACATTGGTCGTGGTGAAAAGCGAGCAAGGGAAACCATGGGCACCAATCTCAGTGTGTCCTCCCAGGTCCAGTGGTTTGGAGTGACCTCCTTCCTTTCTTCCAACAGTGTCTTAAAGAAAGAACTGAACAAATGAAGATTATGCTTTCTTCAATCGACCAGAGGCACCACTGGAGGAAAGGTGGACAGAGTCAGGAAGTTTGTGAACAATGTGATGGCCAAGTTTGTTCTCTGTTTTAATGGAGCATTGTCCATCATCCACACATAGTGTTTGACAAACCTGAGCTATATTTAAATGATGAGGTTCATTTAAGCCCTAAGGGAAATGATATATATATATATTTTTTACTGATATTATCCAGTGTTTGAGAGACCACAGAGCATAAGCCTGATGCCGGATTGGTGCATGTTTTGGGAAAGAAGGTCTCCTGTATTTTTAAAAAGTACCCAGCAGTGTGTTCAACAAATGCCTGACTTAATAAAAGTATTCCCCGGACTTACTGCTATGATCTTATTTTATTTATCTAGTATTTTAAAATAAAATAATATACAATGCCTAAAATATAAACAGCTTCTTTGCAAAAATGTTGAGTTTCAACCTAAATTTAATAATAATAAATTAATATCTGGTATAATTAAATACTATTTGTATCATTTCATTTATAAAATACACTTAAATAGACCTGCTTTCTTTTCTGGGCTTTGCTTGTATGTCCAGATACCTGCTCGCTGTGAGAGGCCAGGTGATAATGTGGAGACATTAGTGTTATTAGCATATGAAGAGAGGAGACCATCAGTTTACCAGACGCTGCTGGGGGACTGGGGGTGTGGGGATTCTTTAAAACAAGTCACTTTGATTCAGATTGATCTGCTTTAAGATTATGTAGCTTGAAAAATAATTTCATTTCTACACAGGTCATTTCTACACAGACTAAACTGAACATGCTAAACTTACACAGCAACAGGTCTGAACCTGAACTGTACTACTAACTTAAAAAGATTAAGAACACTGCAATTAAAGTCTTTTAAATCATTGATGCAACTTATAAAAATTACATTTTCTGAATGAGGAATTGTTTTATTTTTTTGTGTGGCTTAACGTCGGGTTTTGAGTAGACTTTTCTATTTAAATGATTAATTTTAAGTTTACTCCGTGACGTCACGTTGTTGTTCTAATCGACGTTCAGAAGAATCCATTCAACACGGCGGGTAATCACAAGTGACTGGAGCAAACTTATGGAACAACTTGTAAGTACATCAAAACAATTGTGAAAATGTCTTATTGAATATCAAGATAAAGGGATGTTTTTATTTTTGGGAAATGCTGTTTTTACACAGCGCCCAAGTGCTTTTGAATGTGCATTGATTTGGATTCTATTTTAGCATCACTGCTTACAGTATGATGTTAACGTCTAAGAAGGACACTAATCTTAACGTTAGCTGGCATTTCGTCACTAAACGATCTGAATGTCACTGATGTTAACTGTGATGTTCAGGACTGCGTTTCTCAAAAGCATTATGAGCAAGTCGATTGTTGAGACCATTTGGTGTCAAATGTTTCTACGCTCATCTTAGCCATACAGTGCTTTTTTGGGGAACTGCCCTGATAAACGTGAGTTTGTTTGTTTTTTGGTCTGTTTTTAAACAATAAGCTTCTAAGAGTACTAATCCAAAATTAGGTTTCAGCTTATACACAGACATGAATATTGTAATATATTAAAATTACAAAAGAAATGTACAAACTTGTAGTAAACCTTTACAAATCTTTCTTAAACTGCAGGCTGAGCTGGATGCTGAATAGAACAGAGTGAGCCTCAACACTTCAGGTACTGTAACTTCAAGTTGTGTGAAGTGTCCGAACATAACAGGACACAGACTTGGCTTTTTCTTTTCCAATGTCGGTTAAACACTTTACGTTTTTGTGGTTTTCTAGGTTTCACCATATCAGAGACCTGCAGGATTTCACAGACATTCATGACAGTCTAAACGTCTGATCTTCATTTGAGGGCAAATCACAAACACTAACTGCCTCCATCACTGTTTTTTTATTATTATATTTTTTTTTACATGATGTCAACATTAAGGAGCCCTTCATGCTTTCCCAGTGTACATGTGTGAGAATAAATGTTCTTTAGGACATAAAATGTAAGAATTAACTGCCATAATAGATCTGAAATAAGAGTGGTGGAACTATGACGTCAGAGCTGTGCGTTGCTTTGAGATTTTCATATGTTTTTTTTTAATGGAGTTTTTCAATTTATGAATAAAATAATGCCTGTGGTAAACATAACTTGACGATGCTTCTATTTATTTTCTACAGTGTAAACTGCACACACTCACAGCGTAAAACTTTCTTATTTAAATTAAAATTAAATTAAAAATTAAATGTATGCATTTAGCAGACGCTTTTATCCAAAGCGACTTACAGTGCATTCAGGCTAACAATTTTTACATATCATGTGTTCCCGGGGAATCAAACCCCCAACCTTGCGCTTGCGTGCTTATTTTTATTATTTTTTGCTTATTTAGCTATTTATTAAAAACATCGTTTTTCAAAAATGAACATAACTGCTTCAATATTTGTGTCTGATGTTGTCTACACTGGATGTGACACGATCCCCGTCAGTGAAATGATGCTCGTTCTGTTTATGATCAAATTTACTGACACTACGTTCAGATGATGTGACACTATAGTGTGATGTCATCAACTCTGGACACACTTTTAGCTCAGCGGGGCACAGCACAACTCTCACGTTCGGTGTAGACACGGTTAGACAGTGTCTGCTCTATTACAAATAATTTATATTTAAATCAATCAATAAATAACCTAAACCTGTGGCATTACAAGATGGACAATATAGCCTAGAAAATATATTTCCACTTGCTCTGTCCTCCATCCATGACACTGTCTAACTGCGGAGCTGCAGTTTAATCTGAACAGCTCTGAACGCAGAGTGGATGGTTAGATGCATGATGGGCTAGTATTAAAAACAATAAGGTCTTTCCAGCTTTAAGGTAATTCTGCCTTTATATATAATCTTGTCTCAGTTTTAAATTTGACTGTTAAATTATAAAGAATGACATTTTAACTGCTTTGGAACTACTTCTTTGTCATCTGAATATTGATTTTAAGTAGGGGGAAAATCAATTAAAATTGTAAATCAGATTTTTTGTGTGAAAAAATTAGTTTTTTGTTTGTTTGTTTTTTAGGCCATATCGCCCAGCTCTAGAACGATCCCATGGTGAATTACTCTTCTGGGTTCTGATGTTAAAGTTCCCCCCACTCTGTTGGCATTACATATTAATGTCTACTTTAGTCTCTGACGATAAAGTTTTCCTCTCTGTGCTTATTCCAGGATGAATTGAGTGAGACATCACTGACACAAGCCCCTCTCCTGCTGATTGTGTTATCATGGACAATGTCCTGCAAGCACTGCAGCTGTGATGAGATGATCTTCCAGTGTTTCACATTCAGAAATACACAGATCGTGCGGTTTAAAAAAGGCTGAATATTTTTTTGAGTTTTTGATTATTTTTTTAGTTAGTATTTGTAATTTATAAAGTACCAAAATAATTGCTAAATGAAAAACATTATGTATGACAGTTTTAAGTACACTGCACTTAAACATTAAGCAAAAAAAAAAAAAGCTTTTTAGCTTGACTTGACTAAATTAATTCATGTAATTATTAAAATGTATAAGTAAATAAAAAAAATAGAGTTGCTTAATTATTCTTTTTTTTTTTTTTTTTTTGATAATTGGTGTCCACAAAAAAATTGAGTATTTAGAACTTATGGGTTTTTAGAGCGTAGAAGTGATTTCACTAAACTAAAGCACACTGGTCCCCTGTTAGATGGTCAAGTGTGATGCTGGTTGACCTTACATTTAGCATCTTCACTATCTGTGCATGCAACGCCAATGTTGATCATAACACTAAAATACCCGTTCAACAAACACTGTAAAAAGATTTTAGGGTAAAAAAATAAAACCATATTAATACTACTAGTGAACAATCAAAAGTAATTTAAGTAATTTTTAGTAATATAAGTAATATACTAATATACATTATAGTCAAAATTGTGTATAAAGACAGATAATATGTGTAACTCATATGTCATTATTACATTCAGAAATAATGTAAAAAAATGGCTAAATAGAATTAAGCTTAGTAGGCTTCTCAAGGGCAAAATCAGCTAAATAGACGTCACAATTCACCATCTAACTGGGGACCAAAGTCATTCTAACAGAATCTCTTGTGTGTCTATTTCCACACTGCTTAAACTCTCAAGCGTTCTCAACCGGTCACATACTGACAGAAAACACTGTCTATCCACATGCAGGTGCTCCATGGCTTTGAATGAGAAACCTTTAGCATCAATATGCAGAATCCATGGCCAAATGTTATTTCCTGATGAAATAATATATTGGGGTACACATACTCATGGACATTTAGTGCAAGAAAGATTATAAAAGTATTAAAAACTATTTGTGCTGTATTCAAAGTCTTCTGAAGTCATACATTAAGTTTATGTGAAAAGTTTCAACACTGAGGTATTAATTACTGAAAATAATTCCACTCTATAAACACAGTCATCATAAAATACAGCTGAATTGAGTTTGAGATAAAAGACATCAAAACTGACGTGATAAATGTCCCTGTCCACAGCGTCTGTTGATGCAAAGGTATCTCAATGAAACCAGTGAAATACCCTGCACATGGAAAAACTGCACTAAATGGACAAACTAAAGATTGACGCCAAGGGTTAACTGTAAACTGACATTAAGAACTTTTACTTACAAACTGTTGTTAAAATTAAATTTAAGATTTTAAGATGAAATGTAAGATTTTTTCAAGCATTTTTTACAACATCTGCTGAATAGTTAGTTAAATATGCTACTCATGTCAAACAAAATTGTTTTTGACAGAAAAAAAGTTGTGTTTCATTAAACTCGAAATAATGTAAAATTTGCGTATTAAACGAATAAAAACTATAAACACCGTAGTCCACGATAAACCCTTTAAATTTAACAGTATTCGTCAGTAATAGAATTGTTGAGTTTTAAGTTCCAGAATCTTTATAGTGCGTTTGTTATTCGAGAAAGGGCAAATCAGCCAGACATGTGTCGCACATCACCATCTAACTGGGGACCAAAGTCATTTTATCAAACAAATGCACTCTTTACTATTAAACGTACTGACCTGCAATTGTTACCTTAAAGAGCTCTTTCTGCTGCTTTTACCCATACAATGTCAAAAGTTTTGTTGGTGAAAACTGAAGTGTAAATTTGGTTCAATGATGTTCAATAATTTTTTTCACTTGAACAAAATCAGTTCATTTCAATGTTTCCATGTTTAGGTCACCATTTTGTTCACTACTGCATGGTCATTTCTACACAGACTAAACTGTACATACTAAACATACACGGCAACAGGTCTGTGCATGTAGTGGTGATTTCACTAGAGTAAAGCACACTGGTCCCCTGTTAGATGGTGAAGTGTGACGCCTGATTGGCTGACCTTACATTTAACAATAATTCACATTCTCACCATCTCTGAATGCTATGGCAAGGATGATAATATAATGTTACAATATATGTTGATTGTAACATTGATTTAGAAATTTAGCCAATTGAATATTTTCAAAGTTAACATGAAATTCTGAAGAAATGTCAAAGCAACCAAAGAGATGTCGCAGTTTACCATTTAACAGGGGACCTACGTGTTCAGATCAACATTAGCATTATTCCTTCCATCCATCCATCCATCCATCCATATATCCATCCATCCATCCATCCATCCATCCATCCATCCATCCATCCATCCATATATCCATCCATCCATCCATCCATCCATCCATCCATCCATCTATCTATCTATTAAAAAAATGCACAAATTGGCCTCCAAGATCAAACCGGTCCCCAGTTAGATGGTGAAGTATGACGTGATCTGTTTGGTTGCCTTTACATTTAACAAATTACATTTATTTATTTATTTATTTCTGAATATAATGGCAATACTGATAATACCCTACAAAAAAATGGAGCCTCTGAAAAATGTCAGTGTTAAACAGCTAAAGTGGCATAGTTAAGAGGTGTTTTACTGAACTCAATTGAAATTTTTCAATGCAGCAAGCTAACATATAATATTGTTTCTTAAGTTTTAACATATAATTTTGTTTCTTAAGTTAACATATAATGGTGTTTTTAACTTAACATATAATGTTAACAATGTGTCTGTGATGTAAGAAGAGGTGATTCAGTCTAACAGGCGTCACACGTCACCATCTAACTGGGGACCAAACTCATTTTATCTAACACATGCACTCTTTACTGTCAGAAGTATTGACATGCAATTGTTACCTTAAAGAGCTCTTTCTGCTCTTTTTAACCCATAAATTTGTTTTGTTGATGTAAATTAAACAAACTAATAATGCTTTACTTGAGAAATTAATGTAATTATTTTTCTTCTCGCCTTTTATTGTTTGATTAGCATTAATGCCAACACTTAACTCAAGCCACAAGACAAGATTTTTACAGATATAAAAAAGGAATCTTAATGACCAACTTCTGGTCTAAAAATGTTTGACTGGAAAAATCATCTTGTAATCAATATAATTTCAGTTCTACTTTCTGAGTATGAATTATCATATGCAGTAAAAACAACAACACTCAAGCTCTGTAAAAGGTTTTGTTCAACTGCCTGGATTCTCTCCTGCATGATTTTATCTGAGTCTCTTTAGACATTGGAACCGTACATGAATTATGAGCTTCTAGAAGTAGGATCACTGTCAGTCAGTCATCACCGATGTGACGTTGAGAGTGAATGACTGAAAGTGAACTTCTTTTCACAAACTGAACATACAAATAAACACATAACAAATAACATAATAGTCGTATTAAGTAGAAACAATAAGTGCTCTCTATATATTCAAAGTTCAAATAGAGAAAGATAACAGATCTATAGACAAATACAAAACCTGTTATAGCCTACATACTAATAACAGTCTAGATATGTTATGAAGCCTAACTTGCGAGCATTAGGGAGTCACTCTCAAAATGCGGGGTATTAAAATTGCTTTTAAATATGCGTGCATGTTTCGATTTAATGATCGCGGGAACACTCAACGGTGCTGAGCGTAGATTATACATTACAAGACATTAATTTTGTCAGACACTCTACAACGAATCCTCCTTTGATGTTTCTTATCGGCCAATGAGGGTCATTTTTGTTTGTGTTGAACAGAAAAAAGTCAAATAATGAAAACAATTCCACACAGGCTAAACTGTACATATTAAACATACACGGCAACAGGTCTGTGCATGTAGTGGTGATTTCACTAGAGTAAAGCACACTGGTCCCCTGTTAGATGGTGAAGTGTGACGCCTGATCAGTTGACCTTACATTTAACAATATTTCACATTCTCACCATCTCTGAATGCTATGGCAAGGATGATAATATAATGTTACAATATATGTTGATTGTAACATTGATTTAGAAATTTAGCCAATTGAATATTTTCAAAGTTAACATGAAATTGGCAAGAAATGTCAAAGCAACCAAAGAGATGTCGCAGTTTACCATTTAACAGGGGACCTGTATATATATATATAGTTAATTATTAGAGGCATTACCTCTGCCCTTGAACTGTTGACAGCTGGCTGACTCTAATTATATTACTACTTTTTATTACTATTATTATTATTTGAAAAATAAAGAAACTAACTATAATGACACTTCTCAATGTATCAGTATTATAAGTACATATACGTATATTGTGTATGTATACAGTAAAAACTACATTTATTCAGACACCTTGAACATTTCAAACGCTATCACAGTTTATTTGCTATAGTTTAGATAATGGTAATAAAAGATGACAAGAACTCAGAGTTAACCTGTCAGAACAAATTCATCTTGATAATATCAGATAGCACTTAAGCAAAAAATGGTCAGGTCTATTGTCAGAATAATTTTTATCAAATTTACTGGTAGTCTACTTTATGAGGAATTTTTGGTTATAATATGTCAGTTTTTCAGAATTATATATTGATTGTTGCATTAAAAAAAATAAGCACACTGGTCCCCTGTTAGATGGTGAAGTGTGACGCCTGATTGGCTGACCTTACATTTAACAATATTTCACATTCTCAATATCTGTGCATGCAATGGCAATGTTGATGATAACAATAAAATACCAGTTCTTGACATTCAACATACACTGTTAAAAAAATTTGGGGTAAAAAATATAAAAATAAACTTTTTTTAGCATTAGAGTGAAATAATAATGCTAATAATTCAGACACTATTTTGCCTCACTGTAATGTGGTCCTCCTGGATGTTTGAGAATAGGAATGTTTTAAGAGTTTAGAAGAGTTTAGGAGTTTAAAAGGCTGGTTTGTGTTCAATCTCCTCTCAGAGCCTCAGAGTCTCTCTGGAACAGCAGGCATTCAGACAATAGAGGAGTGTGAACGACGTGTGTGAATTTGCCCTTACAGTTCCTGCCCCGGCCTACAGGGGTGCTGCTGAAAATGAGTTTAAACACACACACACGTCCAGGTCCCCACTTGGTCAAAATTAAAAAAACTTCACCAGGGGCTTTTTCAGTTAATTTTAGCATGATTTAAGGCATGTCTAACAGGGGACCTGAAAAATGTCCCCTCTTAGCTCTGAGGTCCCCTGTTGGTGAGTGTGTAACGACACCATGGTCCCCTGTTGGATAGGTAGACAAGTACACACACACACACACACACACACACACACACACACACACACACACATACACACATGCATTGATATCTAAAAACTGATGTCAGAGTCTGTGCATCAGTGCACTCCACTGGGCAAAGATCTAAAGGCATAAACATTTCTGACAGACATAGCATTTGAGTTGGATAATTGTGTTATTAATTTTTTACCTGGACATAATGGATTGCTAGATAGAGATCTATCAACACCCAAGTATTGTTTAATTCTCTCCAAATATGACAGTGTTTTACTGTTAGACTAGAACTGTTAGACACTGTGTACAAAGAATAAATGAGGTGACATTTTTTTTTACGGTTTCATAGTATATAATGCTTATCACATGCTTATGTTTTTACAGCTTGCTCAGGTGTTGTGGAGACACTTGCTGAGATGCATTGTCATAACTCAAATAACTATAGAAATACAAAACTTAATGCATGTTCAGAGCTTAGACCTATACTGTAGGTTGCGTCAACATGAAATGAAACATTTAGACTTGGCCGGATGTTGGGAGTTGCTAGTGGACAGAAAAGAAAGATGCAACTGTAGCAGGCAAGAGCAAGAGGTTAAGTAAATTATTTTGTTCCTTTCATTCCTGTTCTTCGGCCTATCAAAATAACTAAAGGGATAACTAGGTCACACCTGGTGGTCTTACCCAAAACCACCTGGACAGCAAAACAGCTACCCTAATTTGTTGATGCTGCATATGTTTTGAAATTTCAGAGAGACTTGCTTGTGATACATTAGAAAAGGAAATCAAATAAATAATTTCTATCATATTCTGACAATAAGGTTGGTTATTCTTTACATGCTTTATGATGATTCAAAGACGAGCCTTTGCTGTCCTACTTTGGAGAATACAGGCCGCTTGGTGAGCTTCTAGTTAGAAGTATTTAGAGACAGTTGTGAGTATCCTGACAAGGATAACAAATCATCAATCATGTTAGTGTTTAATTACCCATCATGAGTGTTCAACTCCTTAGAGCAACACAGCTGAGGACACCAGTATTCACTGACAAAAAATGAAGCAGTTTTTTTGTTGTTGTTGATTTTTTGGAAGTGATTTTGAGAAGAATTTGTCTGTTTCCTATTGAGTTGTTTGTCAGTTTAACAAATGTTTGGTGTATTTTGTCGTTGACGTACTGATGAGGGTTTAATGAAATTCCGGAAATATATCAGCCTCAATAAAATCATTCTGTCAAGCATGAACCAGAATAAATATTTATTTGGTTCTGGCCATAAATTAATCAAGAGACTATGGAGTTACCTTACTATTTTACTAATATTTAATATGCAACAAAAATATGCTATAGAGAATATGCTATAGAGATATACATATCCAAATACATATAGATATATACATTTCTAAAATGCACTCTTGATCAAATTGCACATGCTTTGTACTTTCTTTCTTTTGTGCCCAGAATAAGTTTGTTAGGATTCCGCATTGTGTTGTGGTGTTGCAGGCCAGAGATGTGCAAAAAGCCTTTTTTTATTATTTATGGGTGTTGTTTTTGTGGACACTTTTGGTTCTGTGGACTTTTAGAAAATACACTTTTGCAGAAAACACTTTTCACACCCTCATTATTTCATTGAATTTGTCCACTAACAAAGTTCAACAGTGAATATGCGGTCTACAGATCAGGAGGATTTTATTGTCTTTTATTTTCCAAAAATAGTGAAATTCCATTCAGTGTCATTCATCGTTGTATTCTGTTATGTTAGTTACAGTGGTTTAAATTACATTTTGAAACATGCAATGGAATACAATAAGCAACTTCTTGCTATGTCTAATTTCACAGCTTGCACAACACCATTAAATTGTATTTTCACACTTTTTGAGAAATGTGACAAAATTCCAACTTGAATGGAAATGATAGACACTAAAATAATGTTTTAAACTGATATTTACCCTGGCTCTGGGTTTATTTTTTAATTAGCTCTGTTAAATAAACTTAAAACTGAAATTAATATTTCTCATTCCATCAGCAGAGAAGAGAGAGAATTGACAGAAACATCTGGAGTTAATTATCATCAATAAAAGCAAAGCTATGAGACATTTATTATAAAGTTTTGGGATGATTAAGTTCATTTAAATCAAAAGTTATTATAAGATCGATCATATTCTGTTATTATTATTATTATTAATGCTAAATAAAAACAGTTGCCTAATAATTTTCAGTTTCCTTGTTAAAAGTTCTAAATGATTTAAAAATATTTTGAATGCCTATAGTTAGTTGTTTTTTTGTCTTCAGTTTAAATTAACATTTTGTCATCATTTACCCACCTTTTTGTTGTTCCAAACCTGTACAAGTTTCTTTCTAATGTTGAAGATAAAAGAAGATATTTTGAAGAATGCTGGTTGCCGCATTGACTTCCATAGTTATTTATTTCCCTACTATTGAAGTCAAAGGGATCCAAAAACTGTTTGGATCTTCAGAATTCTTCAAAATATATTTTGTGTTCAACACAAGAAGGACACTTATGCACGTTTGGAATGACATGAGGGTGAGTAAATTATGATTTTGGGTGAGCTATTCCTTTAACAAAGGTACTTGTACTTCCAGTACAAAAATAGAGGTGCTTAAAAGGTTCTCCACAGTGATATCATAGAAGAACCACATTTGGTGCCACAAATCAGTGGTGGCTCATTGGGGGAGGTGGGGGAGGCAGGGGAGGCACGGCTTCCCCAAAATGTTGAGATGAAAATGGGAGGATTTAATGTTAATGAAATTCACAATTAATTTCAGTTCATGTCTCAGAATGCATATTTTTGTTTGTAATTTCACAGCTGTATTCAGAGCCGGTGTTCTGTCGATTTTTCCTACCCTTCAATTGTTGCTACCTCCAATTAAAACAATGAGATATAGTCATGAGATATAAATGAATAAGTGAAATAAGTATTAATAAATATATTTAAGCATTTATAATGTGAAGCATTACAATTTAAGCATTTAAAAATGGTTTGCTAGTTGGCAGGTATTGCATTAAAATCACCATTTTATTCATGCATTTATAGCTGCTTATCAATGATTTATAATGCATTTGTTAATGCGTTATTAGTCATTTATAAACACCTTTATAAACCCTTTATAAAGGAAATCTTAATATAAAGTGTTACCATAATGATAATAATAATCATAGGCAGGGATCCCCAGACCAAAACAATTAGTGTGCCTCTATTTTAAAACCCATGAGCCTCCATTGCCACAAAGAACCATTCAGTCAAAGATTCTTTAAAAAAACATATCTTTCTTACCTTTTTATAATCCAAAGAAACTTTTATGAAACAGAGTTTCTTCAAATGTTAAAGTTTTTTTTTATTTTTTTTTTATGAACCATTCAGACAAAAAAGGTTCTTCTATGGCATCCTGTAGCACCTTTATTTTTAAGAGTGTACACTTGATTGTATTTGGCAATATTAATAATGATATATGCCATTATGCCATTAACCCCATAACTGTCACCGTCCCACCTGTCTTTTTCTCTATAAAATCTTTTAGTAATCATCATTAATCATATATCATTTGAAAGCTCAGAAGCCCAAGATTCATCCTGTGAAAACCATTTTGACATCGCACATTGCTTTACCATGGAAATGGTACTTTAAAATCTAATAGCGGTCACCTCCCCCTTAGTAGGCAGGGTCAAGTGTCATAAAACATAATACATTACGGTCTTCTAGAACTAAAACTTTTTATAATCTTGGCAACAAACATATCATTGGAAATGTGTCTCAGGATTACATATTTGGGGGTTATTTTGAGGTAGAAGTAAAAATTCACAGAGAAATCTATAGAAAAATTAATTAAGCAAAATTCTAAAAAGTTTTGATGACTGCCAGTGGCTGTGTGTGGTATGACGCCCTAAATAAAATCTCACAGGAACCTCAATTTTTTTCATATCAAATTCAAATTTATAACATAACTTATTTAGACACAAGGCTTTAATTTCATACCAATTTTAGATTAAAACCTGTTAAGTAAAATATTTATAATAAATAAAATAAAATAAAATATATCGCATATTATTTACAGTACATTTAAACTTCTATAACTTTTTGATACTTCAATTTTTTTTCGATTTCTTCTTTAAAAAGAGACCAACCTTATGTTAATATTCCAAAGTGTTCAGAAATTACAGCAATTTTAGTTTGAATAGTGCATGTTAATGCCTATTTAAAAAAATGGGGGGTGACAGTATGTTACATTTATGTTCATTCTGCATGAATTTGGGCAATAATGACATATGTTTAGTTGGGGACGAGTTTGTGTGAGCAAAACAGTGCAAAAGGACAGAATCAACTGAATTATGTAAATCCTGTTTGGCATGATGCTTGGATGGCCATGTTTGTGGTCAGTCATCTCATGGTGTGTGTTGCCCTATCCAGTCTGTTGTGTAAAGTTGTATCTGCTGTTTCTATGTACTGTAGACTTGGTTCTTGTTTTCTATGTCAGGCTTTAATAGGTAAAACAAATCTTGCATCAGGGGAAAGCAATGTGTGATTATCAGAAACACAAACTCTCTCTTTCTGTTTCTAATTACAAACAAGATTATATTATTACTCATAAACTTGTTGTTCACACATTCTTAGGTTTCATGGCCAGGGGAACTTTCCCTTTCCATTAGGGCAGTATGATAATTTGACTGATGTTTTCTAGCATGACTGTCCATCACATCATCTAGATGTGACCGTAAGCGGAGCAGTTAGAGTCTGGCTGGCACTCAGTGGCTGATCTATCCCGACATCTCCCCAGAACCGTGCTGAGTTTCAGACCCTGTGCATAGCAGGTCTCTTGTCTGTCATTTCTTTGAATTTCTTAAGAATTTCTTTCTGCTGACAGTAGCACAACATTACCAAGACCAAATCAGTATATTTACATCATGTTTACTAGTTTCAGTTGTGGAACAATGGACATTTAAATATTAGATCCATTGATTGATGATGCCATGTCTGCCACAAAATGGAATTATGTTCTCCTGTCATAGTGTTCTGTACACACATGGTGCCATGATTCATTGAATTGTTCAATTTTGTCCATTAATATCCAAGGACTGCTTCCTGGGTCACCAAAGGTCAGTAAGTGCACTTCCTTTCACTTAAAGGAAATCTCACAGACTGACCAGGATAAATAAAAGATACAACACAGCAGGCCAGGTTAAATTATTCTTTGTCAAACAGTGTGGGAAATATTGCATAAACTAATACATGGGCAGCACTGTAATAATGCAATGGAGGGCTCATAGTTTTTAAAATAGAGGAGGGTCCGTGTAACGCTTTGCAGTGCTTTGTTCAATTTGCACCATCAAAATTAACAAAATGAAAAATTGGCTTCAAACTTTCATTTTCCATTTCAGCATTATGTAAGCATTATATCATAAATTAATCCCATTTATGCTATGGCCAAGATATGCTAGACATGATGTTGTGAGCATGTAAGATGTAGTTGCTGCAGCAGTTGTTAGAGTATAAATAATATCTGTAAAATTCTAAAGTTCAATGCCAAGCGAGATATTTTATTTAACAGAATTCGCCTACAAAAAACAACCTGTTTGGACTACATCCCTCTAGTTCCTGCAGTAATGACATCACTAAAACAGCTTTTTGACTAACCTCTGCCCACAAAAAGGGAGGCGTGGCCTTGTTGCGCTCCGACGTAGAAGAGGAAGAGCTGCGTTTGTGTTATTTTCATCTCTGAGTCCAATCACCTTTGTTTGGGCTTCCCAGGGACGATGAACTTGGAGATTAATGGTTACAATTTATGTTTAACTCGGTTCCCGAAAATTATAATCCACATGTAAAACTATGTGCAGCACATTTTGCTGAGGACAGCTTCCTCAATCTCAATCAGTTTAATGCCAGATTCGCACAAAGATTATTCTTGAAAGATGGAGCAGTTACTTCTTTGTCTGGAGACGGTGTTGTTTATGGACCACAACTGGTAAGTGTATTTTATTATTTAAGTTGGTGTGTTTAACAGTTTCTGTAACTTATTACACAAAGGGCAACACTGTTTAGCTTTGTTAACTAGATGTTAAGGTTGTGCAAAAAAATCAAATGGGATTTTCATGCGCATCTCGTCAGTAAAAACGCTCCTGTGATTATAAGTACATCTCCAGCACATGCTCCTGCCCACTTGCTTCTCAAACCTACTCCAAAACTAGAATCGTGTTTCCAAGAGGGCCGCGTGCACTAAGCTGCTGTCGAATCACAACACAGGAACCGCTGGCACAATCAGAACTGGTTACGTATTTCTGAAGGAGGGACTTTATAGAACAAGGAAGTCATTAGCCTGTTTTTATGACAGTGAAAACAGCGGTATACAGATAGGTGAACTGTGTGAAAAATACTGGCTTTTTTTTTTTTTACGCGAAACATGAACACGTTATATTGCACACTGTAAACACAATCAAAGTTTCAAAAAAGCACGAAAAACAGGACCTTTAAAGGCTCTCAGAGAGCACACAGAGAGGACAGGTTCACAACAAAACATGGTAAAGTCCAAGAATGTTAGTACCAATTATCTCTATGATTTACTTGTCTTGGCAGAATAGATCTGCTTCACATGTTACTATTGCAAATCAAGTATCTCTTGTGACAGCCAAGACAAAGACAGACACGGATATGCAGTAAAAGTGGTCTGACTCATAATATGTATCTTGGGTGGGAAAGATCAGAAGTTACTTAGTGACTTAATTAGTATTTTTCAGGATGATTATGAAAACATAATTACATATAACATGTAATTATATGTAATCACTAATTCTCAAATCTCAAATTCTAAAAGAAAGTATTTGTCATTAGAATCCCAAACTATTAACTGACAGATTTACTGACAGCTTGTAGCCTAACATCTTGCAATTTTTAGCTTGCACTTCTAAAGGCATGTGAGAAGATGTCTTAACCCAATTTGTATCTGTGTTATTAGTAGATTACCCACACTTGATTATCACCAACCCTATGCTAATTTGAACGGCTCTTGGTAGATTGTGTCGCTCATTATGGATTTAATCTGGCTTCATCTGTGTTCTTTAAACTTTACATTGTCAGTAGGTCACCTGCAGAACTTTCATCTGTACTTTTATGTGATTGCACTCTCACACTAATTTGTTTAGAAAATCTGGTCACAGTTGTCTGAAATTCAAGAATGATCTCATAAACCTCTTACTTCAAAGAGATGTTGTTTATTCTGAAAGAGTCCATATACAATTACTTCACAGCTTTGAGAGAAAGCATGCATGAGCAAGCATGCTTTTTAACAAAACACAAAGAAACAAAAGAGCATGAGAGTTGCGTTTATTTTAAGCCTTTATTTATATTGTTATGTATTATTTTATTTTAAATAGAATAGAATAAATATCTTATTTAGTGCTAGTCTGTAACAGGTGCTTTAGAAACCCACCACCACCACAAAAAAAAAAAAAAAAAAAAAGGTTTTTCTGGGCCTAGATATTTCAGATAATTTAAGTATTTTATTCTTTATGAATCTCTTCAAATGAACTTTTAAAATAAGCAGTTAAGCAATAACTCAGTATGTGTGCTTTTACAAACAGCACATATGGAATCTTTCATGGCGGTTTCCCTCCTTTTCACGCTTGCCTCATTGATCTACTATGGGAAAAGTGTGAGGGCATAAATATGTTGGCTAATACAATTGTTTGTGGGATGCAGCTGGGTGCTGCCCAAGAATGATATGATCAGTTGGAGTGAAGACACACACAGTCCCTCCTGGTGCTTCAAACCATCAGATAAGCCAAAAGTTCTCGAAGCTCCCGTGCACTCTGCCCTCGGCAACTTCTGGGAACATGATTTCCCCAAAGAAATATGCAGAACACTATGCTCAAATTTTGTGATGTGCAAGTGGGGGAAATTATTTATTTGGTACTCAGATATAGTGTGATGAGTGCTTTTTCAGCAGCCCCTTTAGATTTTCAGAAAGAGGAAGCCATAATTTTCCCTGACAGTACACCACTTTTCTTTTTTTTAACTGTCACATTAAAATGGTTATTTGTAGTTTGTTGTTAAAGAAGAGGTCAGGGGAAATTTCTCCACCAGAAAGTTCTGTCTTTCATTATAATATGAAAAGGAGTCAATAGTGAACATCAATAAATACTAAAAAGTACAGTGCCACATAGATTAAGATATTTTTTTATAAAACACTAAAGGCAACAGTAGCCCCTACTGGCACATAATGGAGGACAGAGGTGTGAGGTGATGGAATGGGGGATGGTAATTGTGTGGCTGCTTGCTGAGTCTAAGAAATTTTATATGTGCTACAACATTGTGATCCATACAGCTGATCCCCAGCTTCCAGAGCCCCTGCCCCCATGTTAACACTGTCAGACTCATCCAATTGCAGGGAGTAGGACGAACTTTAATTGAGCTTGGTGTCATCTTGAACCTCTTATTTTTCTGTGAAACACTGCCAAGCTGCATCCAGCAGGAGTGATTCTAGGATTTTCATTTCAGGGGGCTCAGCCCACAATATATATATATATATATATATATATATATATATATATATATATATATATATATATATATATATATATATATATATATATATATATATATATATATATATATATATATATATATATAGTGACAAGTCAGCTGCCTCCTCCCTGATTATCATTGGCACCCCGTCCTAAATCGCTGCCCTTCACCAGGCTCCCGACAGGAGTGGGTGTGTGAGAGAGGAGGGGTGCTGGATAAGCCATGGCTGGCGACGTGTGATGGGGCACACCTGAAGGAGCCTGAATGGAGCCTCATCACCGCCGCTGTTTAAAAGCCCAACGCGCCTCTCCTTGAAAGACCGGTTTCTTCCCCGTGCATGCATACTGGTGTCCTCGTGGTTCCAGGAAGGGAGCGTTGAGGGACTCCCGCACCACCAGAGACGTGAGCCACCGGACCCGCGGTCCGGACGAGAACCGCACCTGTTTACACAAACGACGACCAGAATGCTGGACCGTCTATCCCCTGCAAGTGCCGTGCCTGACGAGAAGGATGCGGCCACTAGAAGAAGCCTCCACCCCTCGGGCCCTGGACCAAAGAGGGGAGCGCGTGTGTGTCAATGAACACTGCCCGACCACATGAACCCAGTAGCATGTGAGGACAACGGTCCCCTGTTTATTTTGGACACTCTCCCTCTTTTGCCACGTTTATTCACTCTCTTTTTGTTTTATTTTCTGGTAATAAAAGCCCACTGTTTCTCTCATTGGCTCCTCCCATTACTATATATATATATATATATATATATATATATATATATATATATATATATATATATATATATACAGTACAGACCAAAAGTTTGGACACACCATTCAAGTTTTCAAGTTTTCTTTATTTTCATGACTATGTAAATTGTAGATTCACACTGAAGGCATCAAAACTATGAATTAACACATGTGGAATTATGTATGGAATTATATACATAACAAAAAAGTGTGAAACAACTGAAAATATGTCATATTCTAGGTTCTTACTTTTGCTTTGATTAATGCTTTGCACACTCTTGCCATTTTCTTGCCAAATGCACAGACACTATTTAAAGTGAACAGAGATGACATACCTGAATTCAATGATGAACTGCCTTAACTATCATTTTGCATTATTGAGACACTGTTTTCCAAATGAATGTTGTTCAGTGCTTTGACGAAATGTATTTTGTTTAAAGCACTATATAAATAAAGGTGATTGATTGATTGATGAGCTTCAAGAGGTAGTCACCTGAAATGGTCTTCCAACAGTCTTGAAGGAGTTTCCAGAGAGATGCTTAGCACCTGTTGGCCCTTTTGCCTGCTGTCTGCGGTCCAGGTCACCCCTAAACCATCTCGATTGCCAGGTCATCTGGCGCAGCACCCCATCACTCTCCTTCTTGGTCAAATAGCCCTTGATGCCTTCAGTGTGACTCTACAATTTTCATAGTCATGAAAATAAAGGAAACTCTTTGAATGAGAAGGTGTGTCCAAACTTTTGGTCTGTACTGTATATAAAACATCTACATTAATGCGTTAACACATGCAATTAATTTTACAATACTTAGGGGTCATATGATGTGATTTCCAGTTACAAGCTCTTGGTGCATAAAGAAGATCTGTAAAGTTGCAAAGACTATAGTATCAAATTCAAAGAGATATTCTTTGTAAACGTTAAAAAGGGATAATTATAACATGCCCCATTATTTGAATAATGCCGCCCAAATGTTCACACAAAAAAAAGAAGGGTTAACTTTTATTCTCACTTTTCTCACTGCTGCCATGTCCTGGAGAAGCTGTGTTTTTCATTGTGAAAGTGAAACTATTTTGTTTGGGCTTCCAAAAGAGGACACAACTAGAAATCAGTGGATAAGTTGTATTTACAGCAGTGTTCCAGAACATTTCAACCCAGATATGTGTGCATAGCATATTACAGAGGATGAGGACTGTTTCCTGTGAGAGTACCCTGCAACGTGATGTTTTATGAACAAATTACAGGAGGAGCATGAACAAATAATCAACACGTAATAACAGCATCATACTTCCAACCACGAGAGATAATCAATGCGGCTAATCAACCATCAGTAATCACATCCTCTATCCCAGTGCTTTCCAAACCTGTATTGGAGGCCCCCTGCCCTGCACCTTTTGTATGTCTTCCTTATCTAACAGACATGATTCCATTAATCAGTTCGTTTGTAGAGACTGCAAGAACAAAATTGGGTGTGTCTAATAAGGGAGACATACAAAAAAGGCTGCATCTGAAAACTTAGGCAGCTGATTACCTTGATGCCATAGACACCTCATGAAACTGATTTCGGACAAATTTCTGAGGCAGCATAACCAGGGGCGCTGCACAAGATTCCGTGCCCTATGCATAGGCAGTCCTAATGGCCCCCCCTCCCCTTGAAAATATATATTCCAGACTTTTCAAAGGCCCTCTCTTCCTTTGGGGCCCTGCAGCATTTTAGGGCAGGGGGTCCTCCAGGACAGGTCTGGGAACAGGTCCGGCACGTGGCATAGGCAACATAGGCAGTTGCCTAGGGCACAAAATGAATTGGGGGTGCGGCAGGAAAGTAAATTTTTTTTGTTCAGAAGTGCGCCCTCTTGTGACATATTGTGCACGCCTAAACCCACATATTAGGCAAAATTATTTCTGAAGTTAAGATAATTTTAGTACTAATCGATCATCAAATTGATGTTAGAATATAATAAAAAATAAAATAATGTTAGAATATAATAAAATTGGCATCAATGAAAAATCATAAGATTTGACAACATTATGGGCTAATTTAAATATTTTCTGCTTCATGACGTAATTATGATATGTCATCATAATGCATTAATTATGCGTGGCGCGCGCAGTTAAAACCCATTTAATCCCATCGGTCACAAAAGTGACCATAAAAAAGGTTTTCATTTATAAACTCGTTGATGTTTTAGTGCACTTCCTGCAAATATGGAAAAACATAAAGGGTAATTAAATATGTGCAGTTTCACATGATTTCACAGATTATTTCCTGTTTGCACCTTGAGAAGATGATGGCTGCATCAAAGCTTCAAACTAGTAAAGTGTCTCAACATAATGTCAGGGGATTGAAGACAGGAAGCAAAATGCAAGTAACGGTTTATTGACAAATGAATGTGAAAGGCTTTAGCTGATGGCTGGTGGCACAGGGACCTCGATGACAGCACAGGACAGGTGAGAAGGTGAGTTGAGCGTGCTGGTGAAGGATGATGAAAGGTCCAGGTGATGATGAAGTAATCCACAGTGAAACACAGAACCGGAACAAACCCACAAGAATGAATGCTGTACAGGAGGGAAACAGACATGCAGCACGGAGGACCTCAAACAATGATCTGACAAGAGACGAAAGACAGGGCATTAAGTATGCTGTAGGAATTAGATGCAGCTGCTGCTGATCACTGATGATCAATGGAAATGCCCGCATCAAACAATCAGTGTGAAGTAAACACCTCTATGCAAAGGCGTGAATGGAGGGGGCCGCGACTTCGGATTTCAGACTGTGAAAAATTGGTGGTATCCTAAACTACATTTGAACGGAGATAGGCCCATAGATGATACTGGTACCATATTGTGTACTCCACCATTGACAGTTGTTGGCTCCAAGAGGAAGGATTCTTGGAGACCAGACATCGCAACACCCTTTCCAAATCTTGGTAGGCTCTCTCGGTTTGAGCATTGCTCTGGGGATGAAACCCTAAGGAGGTCGTTTCCCGCAATCTAAAAAATTCTGGCCAAAATTTGGACACAAACTGGGAAACCAGAAACCACGTCTGTCAGGAGGCCATGTAAGCGAAAAACGTGCTCTACCACAGTCAATGCATTCTCCTTGAGGCAGCAGTTGAAATAACCCATCTGGGGGTCGATTGGAAGTCTTACCAGTGGCACAAACCCGAGCAAGCCAAAATAAAACTGTGAACGTCGCAAGCCATAAGTGGCTACCAGAATGATTGCTTGACCACAAACTTAGTATGATTAACTCATGGATGACAAGCCACATTGGAACAGTGTCCCCACTGAATGACGTCAGACCGTAATCCCCCCAGCTCAAATAACCGATTCTGACAAAGAATCGGCTTTGATGTTCTTGGAACCCAGTGGTATGAGAGATTAAAATCAAAACGTCCAACAAAAGTGCCCACTGAGCCTGCATGAAGTTCAACCTTTTGGCGGTTCTAATGTATTCTAGATTCTTATGGTCGGTCCATACTATAAAAGGTACCCCAAGGCCTTCTATCAGTGGCAGCATTCTTCCAATGCCAACTTTACTGCCAACAACACTCGGTTACCAATATCATAATTACGTTCGGCAGGGGATAACTGATGGGACAAAAACTTGCATGGGTGCACAGTTTCGTCTTTGGGAGAACATTGGGATAGACCTGCACCTATCCCCACCTCAGATGTGTCGACCTCTTCCACAAACTGATGTGATGGATCAGGGGAAATCAAGATGGGGGCTGAAACAAAGCAACCCTTCAGTTTGGCAAACACAGCCTCGGCTGTGTCTGACCACCTGAACGTAGTTCTGGGGAAGGTCAAGGAGGTCAGAGGTGTGTCTAGTTGGCAGAAGTTGAGAATAAAACACCAGTAGAAGTTGGCGAACCCCAGAAACCTCTGTAGGGCCTTACAGGAATCTGGACTTGGCCAATCTACCACAGCCTTATCCTTCTCAGGATCCATACACATTCCCTCAGTCAAAACGATGTACCCCAGAAAAGGAACAGACTGTGCATGAAAGCGCATTTCTCTGCCTTGACAAAAAGCCCATTCTCCAGCAACCTCTGAAGCACTCATCGGATGTGCTGCACATGTTTCTGGAGAGAAGAGGAAAAAATCAATATGTCATCCAGAGACATATGAACTGGTCGACCATATCACGCAGTACGTCATTTACGAATGACTGGAAGTCCGCTGGGGAGTTGGACAAGCCGAAAGGCATTACCAACTATTCAAAGTGCCCTCTGGGGTGTTAAAAGTGGTCTTCTATTCATCCCCCTACCTAATGCGGACCAAATGATAAGCATTAAGTAAATCCAATTTCGTGAAGATTGACGCTCCCTGCAACCTCTCGAAGGCTGAAGACATCAACAATAAAGAATAAGTATTCATCCCCCATGATGCTCTTCAGTACCAGATAATCAATACAATGTCACAGAGACCCATCCTTCTTCCTGTCAGGAAGTTCTTGGCCATTGAGGGCGTGGTTTGTGAGTGAGTGGTTTGAGGGGAATCTGAAGTTTGTGCGCAAGTGCATGGTCCATGAAATTACCTTCTGCCCTGGAGTCCAGAAGTGCTTGACAGTCGTGAACCGTGACACATGAATATATGACAAACACATGATCTTTAGGGTGTTTAGTATTAATATATGCATTCACATATATTTATGTTGATGGTCACAATAGTGACTATAATAGTTTGATTACAGTGAACTCAGATATACAATATAAATCAGATTGCAGTTCCTTGTGAAAATGACAATAAAATGTTGCAATGACAAAATATTGCACTAAATGAAAAATTCAAATGTTACAAAAAATGTAGCAAAAACTACGACTTTATTCAGCATTGCCTTCTCTTCCGTGTCTGTTATGAGAGAGTTCAAAACAAAGCAGTTTGTGATATCCGGTTAATATAAAAATTTTATGTTATATTTTACAAAAAAGAAAATTTTAAATGCAGTGATGGTTGATTTATTTATTTATTTTTATCTTGGTGTGCCTATCAGTGTTGCATAAGTTTTTTAATGCATAATAGTAACCCTATAATGTGATCAAACAGTTTAAAATAGCTATCAAGATATCCAACGATTTTAATGACTGCAGAAAATTTTTATTTCAGTACACACATTGTCCCACCGGTCACAATTGTGATTGAACATAAAACACAATTTTTTTTTACTTTTCCCAAAAAATTTAAAAAAAAGAAGATTATTTCAAAGTGTTACTAATGACTCATCATTTGGATATTTTCATGTCTGGGGAAAAATATGGTATTAAACAGGTTAAAATAGTTTTGCTATTTATGTGCTCTTAAAGTATTATTTCTAAAAAAATAGTGAAAAAAATAAATGATCTTGGGCACAAGGCATTAAGCGACATCAATAGCCTACAGAGATTTCAGACAGGAACCACTTTGGCGAGTTTAATTGAGTTTATTAAACACAATTTATCTTTGGTGGTATGGTTCCTTATGGGGGTTCTTGCTCCCAAAAAAATTTAACACACAAGAGCTTTAACATTAACCCCCCAGAACCATGAGTTTAGAAATACATAACAATTAAGACTTGTAATAAAATCTTTAAGCAACATTGATAATCATGTAGATGTGGCAGTGGGACGTCTATCCTGTAGCCTTGTTATGAAGATGAGTGTCTCTCCGCAGTGAGGTCCATAGCAGCTAAGATTTTGGAAGTCTTAGTGATCTGAAACAAAGAAGACTACAGCCAGAAGGTGCGCAGTAATGTGCTCATGCTTATAATGGGGAGGGAGGGAGGGTTGTGAGCCATTGAGCATACTTACCGAGCAGTAGTGCCAAGTATATATATGTCCCGTGTCTAATAGGAGAGTGAAAGTGATTGGAGCAATTTGACAGCTGACCGCATCAGCTGTTCACAGCCTTGCCTCCGTAGCCTGACTAAACTAACACTGCTCTCGATAAAAATTACAAGTAAACGACTATGTATTAGCCCGTGGTTTTTATGTAGTATTTTGAAATAGTCTATTTAGAACATCTTAACTGGCAACACTAACACCATGGAATGGGTTGAGTTAACTGCTTAACTGCTTTATTTTCTTTAAAATAAATTTAAGCTTCCGTAATGTTGTTTTAATTTCAGTTACATTACTGCTTGCTTTTAATTCACCAAAAAGTGTCTCTTTTGAAAAAGAACAGGACAAGGACTATAATCTAAATAAAGAGCTAAATAAACTTATCACTGTATCTAAACCAACAACATGTTTATTAGATCCTGTACCCACTAAATTACTGAAAGAACTGTTACCTGTAGCCGAAGAACCGCTTCTCAATATCATAAACTCGTCGTTATCTTTAGGACACGTCCCAAAACCATTCAAGCTGGCGGTTATCAAGCCTCTTATTAAGAAACCAAAACTAGATCCTAGTGTACTGGCAAATTATAGGCCTATTTCAAATCTTCCATTTACATCTAAAATTTTAGAAAAAGTTGTGTCTGCTCAATTGAGCACCTTCCTACATAAAAATGATCTGTATGAAGAATTTCAGTCAGGTTTTAGGCCCCACCATAGCACAGAAACTGCACTTGTTAAAATTACAAATGACCTGCTCCTTGCGTCAGACCAAGGCTGCATCTCATTTCTAGTCTTACTTGATCTTAGTGCTGCGTTCGACACCATAGATCATGACATACTCATAGATCGATTACAAAACTATACAGGTATTCAAGGGCAGGCTCTAAGATGGTTTAGATCCTACCTGTCTGATCGCTACCATTTTGTTTACTTAAATGGGGAGTCATCTCATTTATAATCAGTAAAATATGGAGTGCCACAAGGATCCATCCTAGGTCCCCTTCTATTTTCAATATACATGTTGCCCCTTGGTAATATTATTAGAAAATACGGAATTAGCTTCCACTGTTATGCTGATGATACTCAGCTATATATCTCAACGAGACCAGATGAAACTTCCCAATTATCTAAGCTAACAGAGTGTGTTAAAAATGTAAAAGATTGGACGACAAATAATTTTCTCCAATTAAATTCGGATAAGACAGAGATACTAATTATTGGACCAAAAAACACTACACAGAATCTTGTAGATTACAATCTGCAACTAGATGGATGTACTGTTACTTCCTCTACAGTCAGAAATCTGGGTGTTGTATTAGACAGCAATTTGTCTTTTGAAAATCATATTTCCAATGTTACAAAAACTGCATTCTTCCATCTTAGAAACATTGCCAAGCTACGAAACATGTTATCTGTTTCTGATGCAGAAAAGCTAGTTCATGCATTCATGACCTCTAGACTGGACTATTGTAATGCACTTCTAGGTGGTTGTCCTGCTTCGTCAATAAACAAGCTACAGGTAGTCCAAAATGCAGCAGCTAGAGTCCTTACGAGGTCAAGAAAATATGATCATATTACCCCAATTTTACAGTCTCTGCACTGGCTACCTATTAAGTTCCGTATCAGTTACAAATTATCATTACTTACCTATAAGGCCCTTAATGGTTTAGCTCCTGCGTACCTAACTAGCCTTCTACCACGTTACAACCCATCACGCACCCTAAGGTCACAAAACACTGGACTTTTGGTCGTTTCTAGGATAGCAAAGTCCACTAAAGGAGGTAGAGCTTTCTCACATTTGGCTCCCAAACTCTGGAATAGCCTTCCTGATAATGTTCGGGGTTCAGACACACTCTCTCTGTTTAAAACTAGATTAAAAACACATCTCTTTCGCCGAGCATTCGAATAATGTATCTTTTAAATTGTGAGTGTAGTTGCATCTGATCAAAAGTGCTTTTTTATTCATTAGCTTGGGTTAAACTAATTTTACTTTGTTGGATCAGCAGCTATGCTAATAATGTCTGTATTTTGTTTCTATGTTTCGCAACGGGATTTACATCCCGTGGTAACTAGGATTTACACAAGCTCCAGTCTGGATCCAGAACACCTGAGAAGAGATGATGCTGACCCTCAGAGGACCTCAGATGATGCTAACCCTGAATCAACAAACAGAACTAACAATTATTGCTAAATGTGTGACTGAATCATATAATAACTTAATTAATAATATTGATAGTTCATCGTCTAGCTGACTACGTCTTGTATTATTATTTTTATTTTTTCTAAAATCCTGTCAAATGTGCACAAACTACTAGCTACTACTAAATATTGTAGAAACATATTTTTCTTTAAAGTTGCTTTGTAACGATTTGTTTTGTAAAAAGCGCTACAAATAAACTTGAATTGAATTGAATTGAATTGAATCTAGCATTCATAAAATGAAATAAATGTGTATGTTTGAATGTCATTTTCCACTGTATGCACAAAAGTGAAATTAAATTTATAGACTAGCTAGCTAGCTGGCAAACATGTAAAAATTAATTACAACATGTAGCCCTTATTTTGTTGCCTTTGTCATCTGTTCAACTGTTTTCGGCATTTCATATTGCTCATATTTCTATTTGTTTTAATAAGTACTTGTCACTGTAAGCATAGTTGTGGGAGTAGCTCATGTCTGGTCTCTTCAATAGGCTATTTCAACAGATTCACTCATAAAAAGTCACTTATTATAACTATTTATTTACAACTTATTTATGTTAATCCGTATTTCTGATATATTTTATTATAGTTAAGATTTTTTTTTTTTTTTTTATCTGCATTTTCAGAATTTTGTATATGTGGGGGCCTAGGGCACCAACAGAACCTGGGCCAGCCCTGTTTGGGAACCACTGCTCTATCCAACCACCAGGAGATAGAACAACACAGAAATTTGTGTACAGTTTTATGGAGAGTCATTTTAGTCATTTTTAGTGGGGCTATAGCTACGCCCATGGCATCCAGATTGGAAAAGATATTTATGGTTTCTCACTCCCATTTTGATACGGTGACTTTGGCAAGTATCATTGTGATAATCTGACAGGAAACCACATTGACAATTATAATGGGGTAACTTTCTAAATTCACACATTCTATGAGAAAGTTGTGGCTGATGATGATTTTTTAGCACAGCTGTAATTGGGGATGGGTACCGAAACCCGGTATTAAACTGGCCCCAGGGCTAATTTATGAAAGACCGTAGTATCAGTAAGATCTGATGGTATCGGTTCTGCTTTCGGTACTGGAGGAAAAAAAAAATAATGTACTATGTACTTTTGCTTAATAATGTTGTCGTGCACATTGAATCTCGACAAACATTTCTAATGTGCGATCATATTAAGACATTTGTCCGTGAGATCTGCGTGAACTCTCATGCACGCCGCGGAGGCTGTCTGTCAGTCACACACACACACACCACAACGAGCGCACGCACATGACTGTACGTAAAAATCCTGCTTAATAATAAAGAGTGACGATGGCGAAGAGATTTGCTTAATGTTATCGTGCACATTTTATCTTAGCAAACATTTCTAATTTGCGATATTATTAAGACGTTTGTTCTCTGTGAGATCTGCAAGAACTTGCATGCGCGCCGCGGAGGCTGTCTGTCAGTCACACACAAGAACGAGCGCGGTACACGCATAAGAGTACGAAAACTACTGCTTAATACAAAGAGTGACGATGGCGGAGAGAGCACAACGTTCCTAACTGTGGTTATACTTCACTAGAGTTAATGCTGACAACCTCGTTGTCATAAGTGCAAAACAATATTTGCATGTAAGGGCGGAAACACAAGCAATCCGTCAAAGCAAAAGTGCATTATGTGTATCGACTGCCAAGCTAGCTCGTTTCTGGTTGTTGCCCCATCTACGTCAGGTATGTATGCAGCTACTATGAACCAACCAACTCCTCCTAACACCTCTGGTCCAAGACAAGCCCATTATTAATTTTACATAAAAAAAATAAAGAAATGTTAATTCTGTTCTCAACTTGTTCTAAAAAAAACACACTCACACAACACATAGTACCGATAAGAATACCGTTAAAGTACCGGACCGTTAACCAGTATCGGTAAGAGTAGTAATACTGTTAAAACCTTAACGATACCCATCCCTAGCTGTAATGGACATGTGCATAATACAGTATGGTATAATTTGGACTGAAGACAATTTTGTCTTTGGTTTGGTAATAAATATTAGTGTGAATTTTAATAATTTACAGGCTTCTGTGAATACAGTGTGTCCACCCAATACTTGCAAGAAATACATCAAAAAGCTCAACTGTGAAAGCACACTTTGTGAAAGTATGCGTTACGTAATATTAAAGGGATAGTTTGTCCAAAAATTTAAATTCTGGCATCCTTTATCAGGAGAATACAATCAGAGTTATTTGTGAAAGTTATCCTGGCTCTTCCAAGCTTCATAACGGCAGTGAATAGGTGTTATATTTCAGTAGAGCTAAAGAAGTCAAATAAAGCGTATACATCCATCATAAAAAGTGTCCCACATGGCTTAGGGGTGGGGGGCGAATAAAGAAAGTCTTTTTGTAAGAAAGTTATTTATATTTAACACATATAAACAGCCATGTTTAGCTTCAGCTAACTGTCGTACCCAAGTTCCCATTAGAAAACCGCTCTGGGCAGATGACGTACTGTACTGCATGTAACAGCAACATGAATCAGTGCAAACTATTCAAATGCATATTAATAATGTATGTATATCTTGTAGACATATGATTACATTATATGAAACCATATAGTTATCTCTGGATTATATACACTAGATAACAATCAATTGCAATAAAGATTTCCTCCATCTGCTATTTGCGATTTTGTAATTATGTCTAATAGTTCCATTACAATAACCATTATTACTTGCTCATGCATTTTAATGTATAAATGGTAATAAATGGTCAAGGTGTGAACAACTATCCCACACAGCTTGCATCTGAGTAATGTGTGCATAATTATATTTGAGACATATAGCCTTCTTCATCACCAAAGCTCTCAACATAATGACAATTCCAATCCTTTTAAACCTCAAATTATACCACTTATCTATATTCCCCAGTGAAGACTGTAGTTGAGCGTATCTAGGTTTTCCTATAATGAAAGTCAGGATAGCTCACTAGATGAAATGGGAAATTGTGTTACATTTCTGGCCTGGTTGGGAAAATGAGAAACACTCTTTTTGTTAGATAGAGTTGAGAGTGATTAGAGTTCTGGATTCTATCTTTTATTCATCTTCTGAGGTTCTTTTGATCCCTTTACTTGTTGCTCTGGCCAAAAAGTGTGAAAATAAACCCCATCACAATTGATTTTTTGTTCATCAATATAATAAACCCTTGACAAAATATTATTCTTACAGTGTCAATAAAAAAGCTATACCTTACACAAACATTCCACGTGCCATGTGGGTACATAAACAGTAATGACTGAGATAACGAAAAGGAGGGAAACAAAAGGCAAAGAAATGGGCAGAAATCAATAAGTGCACCAATCAATGGCAGTTATTTCAGATGTCCATATGGTGCATATAACATCTCTAACAATGTTTGCAACAATTCACATATTTGACAGAACCATCCATTGTAATTACACAATGCAACCCACAAACACATTATTTTTTGTCTATTTCTGTAAAGCAAAAATTCGGTAATGTAAAGAACAAATACATTTCATACAAATGTGTTGTAACACCTTGTAACACAATTTGTATTATAATTGTATTATTATTATTATTATTATTGTTGTTGTTGTTGTTGTTGTTGTTGGAAATGCCTTTTTACAAGCAGATAAAGATGAGAATTGCATACATGCTATCTGCTGATTAACAGTCTCCTGAATGTGAAAGAGCAGTTTTTATAAGGTGCTCTGAATAAGAACATCTGATAAATGGCCCAAATGTCAACATAATTGTGCCTTAAAAAATATATAGAAATTTCCCTTTACATTTGGAGATATTTTTGAGGAGACACATCTACTTGATTTGTCAATATATCATATTCATGCAAGCACTGTAAGAAAGAAAAAAGTCTATGAAGAAATGGATGTTGTCATATTTTTATATACCAGAGTATATTTTTTGAGTGTGTAGACTATGAGTGTTAGAGAGTGTTTTTATTTAATTTTAATGATTTATTTTTTAAAACAGCTATTTCTATTTTTTTCTCTCATTTTAATAATGGCATTCTGACATTTTCACATTGTTAATATGAAATCCAGTGACAAATATCAAATAACTGCTTACTCCATCAACATACTCCCAGAGTTGAGCAAGATACTTGGAAAATGTAGTTAAGCTAACAGTTATTCTTCATTAAGTGAAGGTTCATTTAATGAAGAATAACTTACACTAAATGTAACAGCCCTGTGAAAAGTAGCAACATGGCAAAAGTAGCTTACTACATCTAAGCTATTAATCTTTATATGTATATATATATATATATATATTGAACCAACATCATAAGCCAATGCTCTCTCAGTGATAAAAAAAAAAATCATCCGTCAAGCAGATAGGCTGGCATAATAGTTCAGTTTAATTGTTTATTCAATAACTGTTCCAAACCTATTTGGTTACAAACATCAGTATCATGTACAGTGCCCGATTGACTTCATAATGTGCAAAATAATTTTTTACTGTCAGCCAGAAACCCCCTATTGTTGGTATTGTGGCTTTATTGTATACATATACATTTATATAAATGTTTATATATTATTTGTAATAGGGCCACACCCATTACTTCCATAAATCTGGATGTCCAAATCATGCCCGTACCCAAGTCAGCAGGATGTGTCTGTGAAGACACCTGCCAAGGGGGCCGAATAACAGACTGATGAATTCCCGAGAACCACGTCTGGGTGGGCCAGAACGGTGCCACCAACAATAGACATTCCACTTTGACCATCTGTACTCTGAACAGAACCATTTTAGAGCAATGTCAGTGGGAAGGCATAAAGACTGGTCCTGGGTCATTCTTGGGCTAGAGCGTCCAATCCCAGAGGCGACAGAGGAGACAAGGAAACCAGAGCAGGCAATGTGTATGCTGTAAGCAAACAAATCCACGTCAGCTGGGCCGAACCTCTGCCATATCAGACTCACCAGCTGAGGGTGCAATCTCCAATCTCTAGCCTCCAAACTTTCTCTCAGGAGCAAGTCCGCTTCTGAGTTCTGGTGACCCGGGACATGAACCGCATAAAATAAAATAAAAATATGTATAAAAAACATATCAAAACATATCAAAAGTTCTGTACACAGTATCACTCAAATGCAAGGGTGTAATAATTAGTCTTTAAGTTTGATTTAAAAACACTGAGCGATGGAGAGGCCCTGATAGTAAAGGGTAAACTGTTCCAGAGTTTAGGGGCAGGAACAGCGAAAGCTCTGTCACCTTTAAATTTATAACGAGAACAAGGGACAGATAGAAGAAGCTGGTTACAAGATGTTAATAACCTAGAGGTTGTATATGGCTAGATGGGGAGTCGTGGCCTAGTGGTTAGAGAGTTTAAAATTAACTCTGATTTGATAGGGAGCCAGTACAATTAAGCAAGAACAGGCGTAATATGCTCCCTTTGGCTGCTGCAGTCCAGTCACACTAATGGGACAGAATTCCTCCCAAACGGGTGGTCACCATAGAAGCTTGATGGTATAACCATACAATAGACAGATCTTCCCTCATGAGGCCCAGATACACCTGAGTTGTGGGAAAAACCTCTGAAACATGAAATGGATACTAAAATCAGGCAAGCCATCACTAACTACAAAAGTGGGGCTTGGATGTCAACATAGACCCTGCACCAACAGCGATCCCTGGAATCTCCAAAAGCTATGGCACGGAGAATTTGACACAGGCAAACTCACTTATAGGTTGCTTACATTCATGCAAAAGTTCCAGCCCAATGCAACAGCAGGGGTGAAAAGAACAGAGTAATTAGTCATGCAAACCACTGCTTTTTAGCATGAAGCACCCAATGTTTCTATAGCACATAATAATGTATGCTGCAGTCACCTACTGCAGCTAGTCATGAGAATCAGTGTTGGTAGCGAAAGTGCCGCATCGATCACATGAAGTAGACTGTCCAAGGTGAGCATTGTAGGTTGCCATAAGAAATACTCTACACGTGAACTCATTCACAAAGTAGTTCAGTTTAGTGCATCTCATTTGGGTTGACAAGAATAATAATTAGTCATGCAAAAAGTTTTCATAGCCTGAACTGTTAAAAACCACGTTGCACAACAAATGTGTGTTGGAAAACTCCTCAGAGCCAGCTCATAGGACCGAGTCAACTATTTGTTCCAGCCAAAAGCAGCTGCATAACTGAAATAATAATAATTTTTAGTAGCATGAAGCGTCCAAAAACCATAGTGCATGACGTAAGTTAGCTGCCTAAAAATATTCACAGGAACAAGATTTGGAAGCGTAAGAGCCAAAAATAAATTTACGTGCCTTCGTTAATGCAGAGAAATAGTGAGAGACATGAAAAAAAAACCTGCTCACTCTGCAGTCCGAGTCACTATGGCAATAGGTGCAAAACAGGTTGCCATACAAATTACTTTACATTACTCTAGATACGTGAGCTCACCCACTGATTCAAAGCAGGAGCAGAGCTGAAAACAAAAAAACAAAAAAGTTAACAGCAATAAAAGAAAGATTTTTTTTCTAAATATATATATATATATATATATATATATATATATATATATATATATATATATATATATATTTAGAAAAGTATTTTCTTTCTTTCTTTTTTTTTTTTTTAAAAAGGTCATTTAATGAGGACATGAAGTGCTTTATTCACACTGTCATTGACATTTTCAGAGCATGAAAGTCAGAAGGAGTTTACTACATGTTCACCTGTGACAAGCTCCCTGAGGGACATGCCAGTGTGTTTCTATCAACTGTTACCTCTCCATGCATCTCCCCCATCTAAAGGCCAGAAATGATGGCATGATGGCATGTTGGCATGTCTAGTGTCAGTGGGGGATCTAGAACACGGCTTGTGCATTACTGAGAGGAGCTGATATTCTTCCACTAGACTTTGTGGTAAGCTTGATGTCAATTTAATTAACAAATTAAAATTAATTTCATTTTGCCTACTAGATACAATGGAACCATCATCACACAACTCTTAATATCAATAGCACTGACTTCGCTTATTTTATTAAATAATTAATTAATAATCACATTATCACATCAATAATTATTAATTAATCAAAAACTTAAGTGTTAAACTATTACTACACAAATACACACACACACACACACACACACACACATACAATCAACAATAAACAATAAACATGAATATATACAGTATTTATATGCATCTTTATATATATATTTATATATTTTACCAAACATCGACATTTTAAAAACTGTATTTATTAAGTTGACTTGAAAAAGACAACTTACTAAAATCTGATTTAAACTTCTTCTTCTTCTTAGACCAAATTATGACTATTTTGACTCAGACTACTATATCTTTTCCAATTTACGGTTATCATATATCAAACTATCAAAACAACAACAAAATGTTAGTCACTTGCTAATAATCCTAGCAACATGCTAGTTTTTTGCCAATCATGCTGGAAAGTGACAAGCTAGTTACTTGCTAATCATGCTAATGGCATGCTAGTCACTTGGTAGTCATACTAGTCACTTGCTAATCATTCTAACAACATGTCAGTAACTTGCTAAGCATGCTACCAGCATTATAGTAACTTACTGATCATGTTAGCAAAATGCTAGACACATGTAAACAACATGCTATTCACTTGCTAATCATGTTAAAAACATGCTAGTGACTTGCTGATCATGCTGGAAACATGCTAGCGACATGCGAGTGTAATGACCCTTATGAAAATTAACCATGGTTTTACTACAAATAAAACCAAAAAACCATGGTTACTATAGTTAACCCATGGTAACCACAAATTAACCATGGATTTGCTAAATTAACCATAGTTTAACCATGGTATTTGTAGTAAATCTGTGGTCATACAAATGGTAGTCAACACACCAAAAAACCATGGGTTACTACAGTTTTACTATAATAAAACCATGGTTATTTTTCGTAAGGGGAGGAGTCAGTGGCGTTGGGATCCATGTGCAGCTTTATTAACACAGGAAACAAGTCAAACAGGCAGAGTTAAATCAGTAGCGTCAAGTACAATAAAGGCAGGGCAAAATCATGAACAGGGTTCTTGCAAATGGTTGATGCAGGAGGCAAGCAGAGTCAATGAGACAGGCAGCAAACGATCAGAAACTGATAAACAGTCCAGACTGGGCAACAGAGAATCACGCAGGGTATAAACACTTAGAAATGTCAGCAATAGAAAATCAAAACTGCGCAATGAGAGTGGGGGAAGGCACTGTTTAAATAGTCTGGATAATAAGAAACACAGAGGCAATCAGTCTCAGGCATGGGGTTATGGGAAATGCAGTCCGAGAAGACTGGTTAGTACTCCGCAGACGGTTCCTTCTGGTGGTGATAAGATGGAGCCACAGTTAGGGGTGTGACGGTTCCTATATAACCGTGAGACCGGCGGTTATAGTTGAACACCGTCATTAGAACTCAATAACCGCCAAAACCGTGTCATTAAAATATTTTTTACAAACATTTTTTAGATAGGATCATAAGATGCGCAATATATCGGGAGACATGGTTTTTACCACTTAATGAAGTTTTGTAAATCGTCAGACATGATATTTACCACTTCATAAAATTTTGCTTTGTAGAAAACCTTTCTTAAAAACGAATTTCGTTTTGTACAAATTTTGTCTTAATTTTAATAAATGTTTCATCAACCAATTGCATGTATTTTAATAAATAAAAAGCAAATATAGCAGACAATGATAACCGACATGGAAGCACCAGCGCGCCGCGTTCACTTTCACTGCACTGTGAACTAGAGCGCATCTCATCGTAAATGAAACTCAGCGTAAGCCTATGCCTCATACATTAGCAATAAATATCTTTGCTGCATCCTTTCTAGAACAGACAATGGCATTTTTTTGCGGCTCGCATCAGCAAAGCACTGCATGGCCATAGACCGCAAAACAATCAGCGGATGGCGGGCGGGTGCGGCTTTGAAATTTGCTCAAAAAACGTTGGCGTGGATGATGAGTTTTGTGACCGATCTCCTTAATAAATGGAGGTCTGAAATCTCTGCCCCTTTACCGATCAGAGCGCGCGCTGACACGGAGTTAACCCGCTATCTCCAAGAACAACCAATTGACTCTATGGCAGATCCACTAACCCCCCCCCCTCGACGGTTATGTTATGAACCGTCACATTTGACTCACGTCATAACCATCATCACCAATTCTGAAACCGGCACACCCCTAGCCACAGTGACTGAAATTGTGAAAGAGCCCCCTCCCTGTGAGCAGCTACAGATGCGAGGAGGCAAATGACAGCGGGGTCTTCTACTGGATCTCGTGGCAGGATTTGTCTGGGTGGTTCCTATAAAGGTCTGTTGTGAGAGAGGGATCCAGAATGTCCTCTGCACTGACCCAGGGCCATATCCCTCCCAGTCCACTAGATACTGGATTATTCTAAGATTATAAGAGTCCAGGATCTCATGAACTTGATATGCCTCCTCACCATCTATGATGAGCTCCCTGGTCACCAGCCTCCTCCTGGACCTCTGATCCTCTTTGACTACCTGTGGGCATAAGCAGAGACACATGGAAAGTGGGTGAGATACAGTACTTTGAAGGCAGAGCCATACGGAATGAAACAGGAGTTATCTGTCTGAGATTTCTGATGGACCTACGTACCTGGGACTAAGCTTCTTGCAGGGAAGTCGAAGACAGAGGTCCAGAGTGGACAACCAGACCTATTGGCCTGGCTAATAGTTGGGGTTGATATGCTGACGTCAATCAGCTTGTTCCCAAGTTTGGCAAATGGCTCACTGGAGGTAAAAATGTGCCTCATTCCAAGTCTCCTCATTCCATTGAAGCCATGAGTTGACGGCTGGTAAATCTCAAGGTTCCACAGACCATAAGAACAAAGGTGGTTGAAAACCCAGAACACATTGTAAAGGGGTGATACCTGTTGCAGGTTTGCGGAGGGAGTTCTGGGCATACCCGTCCCAGAATAGGTTGCGGTTCCAATCTGATTCCTGATTCCAATGACAATATGAGCAGAGGAAATTTGTGAGTTCCTGATTCAGACATTCTACCTGTCCATTGGACTGAGGATGATAACCAGAAGTGAGGCTGACATTTATGTTGAGTCTATGGCAGAAGGCAGACCACACTCTGGAGGTAAATTGAGGTCCACTATCGGAGACTACGTCCCTGGTGAGACCAAATAATTTGAACACAAAATTACATAAGGCCTCTGCTGTCTCTAGAGATGTGGTCAGTTTTGGGTCAATTACTGTGAGTATGGTGGTATTGCCCCATGATGGAAGAAAATCCATGATGAAGTCTATAGCTATGTGGGTAGAGATTGTAGGATGCTGGCAGGCAGCTGATGAGAGGGTTTAGTCACATTACAGGTGGAACAGTTTTAAATGAAGGATATGGTATCAGCCTGCAATATAGGCTCCCAGAAGCGATTGCTGAGCAAATGAATTGTGGCTGTGATGCCTAGATGCCCAGAGCTGGGGGTAGCATGAACCAGATGAATGAATCTTTGTTGCAGAGTAAGTGGTATGTATGCAAGATTGGGTGGCATTTCGGCTGGTAGGGGGTCGGTGGTTAGAGCCTCAGTGGTCTCAGTCATGATATCCCATCGTATGGGAGCCAGAATAATGTTGGGAAAGTGATGGTTTCCTTGTCTGGAGGTAATGTGGATGATACATTGAGTCTGGACAGAGCATCTGCCTTGGTATTTTGAGGGCCTGGACAACAGGTTACTGTGATGTGAAATCTGGTGAAAAACAGAGACCATCTTGCCTGTCTAGTCTAGGATTTCAGATATTCAAGATTGCAATGGTCATTGAGAATGTCACTCCTCAAAGGCTACTTCTGCAACAACAGCAGCTTAAAAGAAATTATCAGAATTATTTGAATTACTAATCATTGAAAAATAATAAATAATAAATAATTTAAAGTATTTCCATTACATAGCCATGCACAATAAAAAGGCACTCTGGATTGGTTTTGATCAAAACAATACAGAACAACACAGAGAGCAGGAAAATAAAGAAAATTTCTAGGAGGGAGAATTGGACAAGGAAGAGGACTAGTTGGATGAGGAAAATTACTGGTTGGACCAGGGAGAGAACCAGGTGGACTATGGAGAGGAATAGTTGGATCAGGACTATCTGTTTTGGTTGATCTACCAAATCAGACATCAATAAACTACAGCAGACAGTCAGGACTGGAGAGAGGATTATTGTTGGCCCCCTGTCCAGCAACCTCCAAGATATTTACACCTCCTGAGTGAGGAAAAGGGCTAAGAAAAACACTTTTGGACCCCACACACCCAGTCCACTCTGTCTTCCAATCGTTGCCTTCTGGTCTGTGCTAGAGAGCACTGACCACCAGAACAGCCAGGCACAAGAACAGTTTCTTCCCACAGGCTAGCTTCAGACTGAACAATTAAAACATTCATAACAATACAAAGTCCATCATAGTTGACACATTTATACAAACCCAATTCCAAAAAAGTTGGGACACTACAAATTGTGAGTAAAAAAGGAATGGATAAACGTATGTATTATTCACAATAGAATATAGATAACATTTCAAATGTTTAAAGTGAGACATTTTGAAATGTCATGCCAAATATTGGCTCATTTTGGATTTCATGAGAGCTACACATTCCAAAAAAGTTGGGACAGGTAGCAATAAGAGGCTGGAAAAGTTAAATGTTCATTTAAGGAACAGCTGGAGAACCATTTTTGACATCTGTCTCTTAGAAGTCAAGATGAGCAGAGAATCACCAATTCCCCCAATGTTGTGGTGAAAAATAGTGGAGCAATATCAGAAGGGACTTTCTCAGAGAAAAATTGGAAAGAGTTTAAAGTTAACATCATCTACAGTGCATAATATCATTGAAAGATTCAGAGAATCTGGAACAATCTCTGTGTGTAAGAGATTGCAAGGCCGGAAAACCATACTGGATGCTTGTGATATTTCGGGCACTGCATCACATACAGGAATGATTCTGTAATGAAAATCGCAACATGGGCTCAGGAATACTTCCAGAAAACATTGTTGGTGGACACAATCCACCATACCATTCGCCGCTGCCGGCTAAAACTTTTTAGGTAAAAAAAGAAGCCATATATAAACATGATCCAGAAGCGCAGGCGTTTTCTCTGGGCCAAGGCTCATTTAAAATGGACTGTGGCAAAGTGGAAAACTGTTCTGTGTTCAGACAAATCTAAATTTGAAGTTCTTTTTGGAAAACTGGGATGACATGTCATCCGGACTTAAGAGGACAAGGACAACCCAAGTTGTTATCAGCGCTCAGTCCAGAAGCCTGCCACTCTGATGGTATTGGGTTGTATGAGTGCATGTGACATGGGCAGCTTACACATCTGGAAAGGCACCATCAATGCTGAAAGGTATATCCAAGTTCTAGAACAACATATGCTCCCATCCAGATGTTGTCTCTTTCAGGGAAGACCTTGCATTTCCCAACATGACAATGTCAGACCACATACTGCATCAATTACAACATCATGGCTGTGTAGAAGAAGGATCCAGGTACTGAAATGGCCAGCCTGCAGTTCAGATCTTTCACCCATAGAAAACATTTGGCAGATCATAAAGAGGAAGATGCAACAAAGAAGACCTAAGACAGTTGAGCAACTAGAAGCCTGTTAGACAAGAATGGGACAACATTCCTATTCCTAAACTTGAGCAACTTGTCTCCTCAGTCCCCTGACGTTTGCAGACTGTTATAAAAAGAAGAGGGAATGCCACACAGTGGTAAACATGGCCTTGTCCCAATTTTTTTAGATGTGTTGATGCCATGGAATTTAAAATCAACATTTGATATGTCATTTATGTTGTACTCTGAAAAAAATATTGAAATTTAAAACTTCCACATCATTGAATTCTATTTTTATTCACAATTTGTACAGTGTCCCAACTTTTTTGGAATTGGGTTTGTACATAGAAAACAGAAAATTGTTCATTTGTGAACTGCACACTAACATATCTGTACATTCATTTAAACAATGTTACATGTTTTTTTTCTCTATATTTCTACTTCAGTATATAGTGCATATAATTTTCAGTTTTTCTTATATAAGTGTTTGTAATAATAAAACTTCCTAATCATCGGGAAGAAGGAGGCGGGAACCGGCGGACAGTCAAAACAAAACTTTAATAATCAAAATAAACACAAAACAGCGCATCAGCCCCTCATGGACGACTGATGCGCACAAATAAAAAGCAAACACAACTAAAAGCCCAGGCCTGGTCCTCTCTCGTCCTTCACTGTCGTCGCTCCTGTTTTATATTTCCCCCCATCTCCTCCGTGGGACTCGAGACCGGTGAGTGTCGCAGGTGTCGCTCATCTCCAATCACTCCACCGGCCTCGCTCGTTACCACGTCCCTCGGCCCCGCCCCACTCGTCACAGTGTTATATTACAGTATTGTTCCTATGCAATTCCTGTATATGTCTGCACTATCATGTATGTTTGCACTATGTTCATACTTTCTTCTGCAAGCTCCTGTCACCAAGTCAAATTCCTTGTTTGTATAAAATACTTGGTAATAAGTCTTTTTAATTTACTTTTGCCAGTAAAGCCTGTACTGCAGCTACTCTGTCACTTTTCTTTTAAATTCCATAAAGTACTACTGAGTTCACTTTGCTGTACACATACTCTCTAAAATGAATCTACACTTTCACACTTTCACACACACACACACACACACACACACACAAACACACACACACACACACACACACACACACACACACACGCACGCATGCACTCACACACACACACACACAAACACACACATACACACACACAAAATTAACTAGCTGAGGGATTTATTATTATTATTATTAGTAGTAGTAGTAGTATTTTACAATCATTTTGTCACCAATTTCAGAACCTTGATGTAATTTTTCAAAACTCTAGATACAAAACCCAAAACATTTTTCTTAAAACGGGCTGTCCAATGTTCAAAACCTTTCATATTGTGTTCATATCTTTAGAGAAGCCTTGGATTTGCAGAAGCATTGGTTCAGAAACTAATTTATTATAAAATATCATATGAACATTACTTTAGATCACCCACACACAAGATACCCATAATTCACTGTTTAGTTTTCAGTACAATCATTAAGTATAGTTGTTCAAAACACTATTTCTGCACATTCAAACACTATTGAAATAGACTAGAAACAAAAGTACAGACACTGGAATCATCAAAAATAAAATAATGATAAAATAATCAACTTACAAAAAAAAAAAAAAAAAAAAAAAAAAAAAAACATTAAATAAGAAAACACTGGATAAGAAAAAGGATAAGAAAAAAAAACATACAGTAGACATACGTAAAATTTCAACTGGAGTGTTCCTCACTTTAATTCAATGATTTTATCAACAATGTCTTGTGGATTTAACCACAGGTTCTCATCCACATCAAAACGGATGTTTTCATTAGCTAAAGATCTTGGAAAAAAATCTTCTGGCATGGCAAATGCAGGCCTGACATTGGTCTCCTCCTGTGATGTCAATGCACACATCGTCTGTGGCGGAGAGGAGTTACTTGTTTGAGAGGGTGCCTATTGTCAACCTTCCACCTCTATGTGGAGAACATTTTTTCAGTTGGGTTATAGTAAAGAAAGGGGGTATGGGGGAAATATAAGGTGATAAACTGTGGATGTGCTGAAATCATGATTGCTCTCAGTGTGGTCACTAGGAATTATGGGACTATTGCCCTGATTTTGTGGTCAGGCCCCACAGTGAACATGGTTCTGGGCTGCTCTCAACCGCTGGGCTCTCAACCTCTCCTCCATGTCATGGCTAGGTTAAAGCATGCCTCATCCAAAGATATGATTGGTTTTTATCAGCTTCCAGCTGTATCACCCTCTAAATTTACTGTAGGAAAAACAAATACTGATAACAATGATAACAATCATATGACATATTTGGGTTTTTTTTTTCTCCCAACAACAGGTATCTTGAAACTGATTATACCTGAACATACTCAGTCCTTGGTTGCTTCACTTTCATAATCTGTTATTAGTGGAAAAAAATTAGTAAAAAGGCATTCTAACCATGATCTTGCCCATCCCAATCCCCCAACCCTTCAATTTTCCGTAGGCTGCCGCAATTTTTAAGGATATTCTAATGGGCCGCTTTGTTACATCACAAAACCCGCAAAACAACACTGTAGTCCAAACGAGCCATTCGTTGTGGATCTTGAAAAGGGATAAAATATATATATATATATATATATTTTTTTTTAATTTATATCTTTGTATATATATTTTTTTAATGTCCAAACATACACACTATACACCGAGTAAATTTCAAAAAGTGAAAAAGCATAATAAGACCCCTTTAAATTTCTGTCTTTTTTGAACTTGCCACATGCTAGCAACTTTGCATTCAAAAATTTCAACTCAGACCAATGTTTTGTGTCTAATTATTTACTATTGTGGTAAAAAGCCACGTAATAAGAGGGATAATGTACGTCCAGCTGGTGAACCAGTGAAACATGCTACCTATCAGATTACTACCAAAACTATATTTGCATTGTTTTAAGAGTAAGTTTAGGGTAAAGGTACACATGGGTGGGTAGGTTTAGTTTAGGGGTGCTGTAGTTATGGACATTAAAAAAGCTTCAAACCATGAATAAGATACTGGTAGCACAATCTGATGGGTGGCATTTTATTTTTTGTATTTTTTTTTTTTTTTTTTTTTTGCTATCAATATGTGCTTCCTATCTCAGTTTAATGGGAGGCAGCACGATCTGAGTGGGTAGCACAAATTGTTATCGGCTGCTGATAAGCCTGTCAGGCTTTGTTCTGCTATAACAACTGGCTGGATGTATTATCCCTTACATATAGTATATAGTATAAAGCACTTCCTTGCCAATGTCATACAGAACTTTGCCGGACTCCAGAGACACCTCTCAGCCTGGGTGTCAGACATTCCTGTGATCTCAGCATGTGAGAAGAGGCGAGGAGTGCTTTAAAATTTAACCAGACCACAGGATCTCTCATTCTGCTTTATAGGATGTGCAGAGAATATAATTTCAGTGTGATTCAGTTCAATCATCTGCAGGAAAAAAAAAAGAAAGAAAAATATAAATATAAAATGATTATATATATATATATATATATATATATATATATATATATATATATATATATATATATATATATATATATAAATCATCACAGCATGGTAAAACATATTTATATATGGTTTGCATATGAAATTTATTTGCGTTGTAAAAGTTTAATTGTAGTTAATTGATTAGGATCTGTATTTTTTCAATTTCTTCAGAAACCACCAACTCAACCGATGACCCATTTACCAATTTTTCTGCTTAAATTCCTCTTTTTTTTACTTTTCTTACAAATATTGTTAAATATTTCAGTATTACAATTTGCAAAAAAAAAAAAAAAAGGATTGCACTAATATTTTTATCGAATATTTGTAAAAAATAAATAAATAAATAAATAAATAACTCCGAGCAGGTGTTTCAGCGGGTGTTAATCTTACAGAAATTTCAGTAAACCCCATGTGGCTAACTTCATGACACCATAATCATGTGTTTTGATAACTGAGAAGACACATCCATTATAAAATGTGGAGAACAAATGAAAACTTTCTCTTTCAATTGCTCAGACACGTCATTGGAAATTAACTTCAGCCATAGATTTCTATTGCTCAGGGCTGCATTTCCAGAAACATTCTTAACGCTACATCGTTCATAAGTTACATTATGTTGAACCTTAGCATTAATACATGTTTCCTGAAACGTTCTTACTTAAGTATACCTTCTGTAAGTCATTCGTTCGAAAGGTTAGTCTGGACCACTCTTAGCTATACCTTATCTTTGTTCACAGTTCACTCCGCTAGTGACCAGCACTGTGCAAAAACTTCTTCACATTTCAGTCCATAAGACTGTAATTATGTGACAAAAAAAAGTGCAAAACCAAATAAATATTACAATTCTAAAGTTGTAATATACCCAGTGTTGAATTAGTGTTCGATTTATTAAAGTGTTTTTATGCAAAGAATATCACTAATATCACTATACTGATGGCTGTTAGTTTACCCATTGTAATAAAGGCTACAAAGGCACATCGGTTGGCAAACCATTAGCAGCACATAATTAGGAGTCTATTTAAAGGGAATGAATGTGATGAGGAGTTTGGTCAAATTATGGTAGTGAATAGTTGTCCTAAATCAAAGACATCTGCATCCGCAGAGCCAGTTAGTTTATGTGCACGGTTTCATAATAGTGTCAGAGTGTTAGCTACAATGTCAAAAGATACAATTCTACAAAAAAGTAAATTGTTGGTCCAACTTTGTAGAGATGAACTTGACGGAGCTACCCCCTAAATTTGGATTATTTTATAAATGCAGTGGGGCCCAATAAATTCAATTTCAAATATTTCTAAAGTGTTTCTTTACAATGAACATCAATTTCTGAAATATTTTACCCACTCTATAATGTAGTGAAGGATGTATACTGTATATTCCTGTATATAGTGAACATTGATTCTCGAGCCATCGATATCAACCATTCAGCACCACCGCCATAAACAGCACCTGCTAACGTCATGCGTAAGAAGGTTTACCTTCAAAATCCAAAGGTATAGTTCGGGGAACACACCTAGGAAACTTTAGAGAACGCAGCCCAGATCTTTAGGGAGGCTGTACATATGTATTTGTTTTCCATGGGTTTCCTGGAGGTTGCAGAGTTCAGTGATTACTTTTTTTTTTTTTTTGGATGAGCCATGTGATCCTCCAGCATTTGAGACTCCAAAGTGCACTATGTGTAAATAGTGATATATGCTGTAAATAGCAAAATAAAAAAGTTTAAAAAGTAAGATAGTTAGATGCTATTTGCAATAAATGTAAATAGTGTAAATATTAATAGTTTATTTTATTTTATTTTTTTGTTTGTTTGTTTTAAAAATAGACGTCTCTCTAAAGTGAAATGCAATGGAAATAGGATAAAAATTGTACAGATAAAATCTGATTCAAACTCGCTTGTGTCAAAGTCCAAATCTGTTTAAATTATAACTCTTCACATCATTTCTCTTGTTAATAGATGGATTATTTTTTATTTTATTTGTATTAACTGGACAATGTGGGTAGAGTTATTTTAAAATAGACAAGAATGGCTATTATATTATTTTTTTTAAATCAGTCTCAAGCAATATGGTAAAAAAAAAAGCCCTATTGCTCTTTTTTTCCTTCCTTTTCATTAGTTTTGAGTCAAGCTGATTGAAAGTCAGCTTGATGGAACACACACCACAATTGGCACTATTAAGCAACACAATCTGCTCTGGTACATTAATGCATACACAAAAGTTTTGTTCAGATCAAGCAATCTGTAGATGTGAATAGACAGTAATTGATTCCAGCACTATGCAGAGAACAGCTAGCAATGCCCAATTCTCTACAATGACCATTTTCTGTTGAAGGTTAGCGAAGCCTATATTATGCTAAATACCACAATTACATCACTCTAATAATTAGTAATAATTACTGAATTATTGAGCACATTATCACTTTTAAGATAATGAAACAGGAGATATCTCAATACCCAAGAACACAGACAAGGCTTCCAGCTCATCAGACTACTGGGTGCTGGCAGAAGAATTAAAGGGTGAATTTCTCACCCACAACACCATGACATCTGGGTGCATTTTTACATGCAGAACACATCGGAAGCATTTTGTAGCATAAAATCTTGACACCTCAAAGGGAAATCAATAAAGCCATGCTCAAAATCCAGATCAACTGTTTGTGATGGAGTGATGACTCAAATGTGGCACAAAGGTAAAGAGAAAGATAAATAGAGATAAAAAAATAACACCAAATTAAATGAAAACATAGAAAGATGAATGTTAAACATGGTCACAAGGGTACAGAGTATAGGCCCGTTCACACCAAGAACAATAACTATAAAGATAACTATAAAGATAATGATATTAGCGTCCACACCAGCGAACGATATTGTCTGTGTATTCTAAGCGGACGCGCGTCTGCTGCTTTAAATTCTCAAGCTCATTACAGCAGGATTGATTCTGATTGGATGGCAATGTTTTATCGTTCATCAGAAAAAAAAAATAGTTCTGAAAGTGATTCCAAAGATATCGTTTCTCTGTGACTTTATCGTTATAGTTATAGTGTGGACTCTGCAATTCTTTAATATTGATGTGACGAGTGGGGCGGGGCCGAGAGATGTGGGAACGAGCGAGGCCGGTAGAGTGATTGGGAAATCCGCGACACCTGCGGCCCCACCGCCGGTCTCGAGTCCCATGTAGGAGATGGAAGGATATAAAACTGGAGTGACGATAGTGAAGGACGAGAGAGGACCAGGCCTGGGCAATATTTTATGTTTGCTTTTTATTTGTGCGCATCAGTCGTCCGTGAGGGGCTGATGTGCTGTTTTGTGTTTATTTTGTTATTAAAGTTTCATTTTGATTGTGCGCCGGTTCCCGCCTCCTTCTTCCCGGTGATTATGGAGATTTTATTATTACAATTGAGAATGATTTTTAGAACTATATCTTTATCGTTATCTTTATAGTTATCGTGCTTGGTGTGAACGGGCCTTTAGTCTGGATACAATTATAATGCCTGAGCAGTATTTTTGTTTAAAATATTGTCAAGAATAGGGTTTTCACATGTGTGTTTGATCTTCAGATGCACTGGTATTTGTAGCAGTGTTATATAACAGATCTCAGCACTAAAGACAGAAACCTACAGTATTAGTTTAGAGAGCTGGATATAAATGAAGGATTTTGAAGCAATAACATCAGGATGACAACTAAACCCAGGGCTCTGATCCACTGAAGTTTTATACTTCAAATCTGCTGTTTACAATCACTGTCATCTGCACACTTACACAGACACTTTAAAGCATAATAAATGATCTACCACACAAACACAGTTTTCTGTATGAAAACTATGAAAAACTAAAGCTAAGATGGCACAGATGTGCATGGCTGGCCGTCTGATACCTGATTTATTTGTTTTTATTTTATTTTGTTTGTCTTTGTCTTTGCAACTGCCATCTAGGTTTATGATTGTCTTATTTTGATTAACATAAAACACACTGTGGCTCTACAGCTTGAGCAAGAATGTGGAATACCATGCTCACTCCTTCTTCCAGTCCTGTCCGAGGTGCCGCGGGCCCTGTGTTGGCTTCCCTGGCCTCTTTTGCTTGACTTCAATCACCATGGTTTCAAAGGTGAGTGGGCCTGTCACCAATTAGTTTATCAGCATTCTCTGGAGCTGGCAAAGGCTTGTATTGGTCCGACTGCATTGGAAATCTTTGTAGAACACACTATACATTGGATGCCATATCTCCGTAAAGGTGAGAGTGTATGTCTCCAAAATCTTTGACCGCTGTGTCGTTCATCACAGTCTGTAGGTGACTCTTTGTTAATCAAAATTGCAATGGTTAATGCGAGATTGCTTTAAAATAAGATATTTATTATTTATCTTGTGTTTTTTTGGATGTTAGATTTGGGACTGATATGTGGCTATCCTCTGGTGATCTAAGTCCTTTTGCTGGCCTGACAAATTTATTAACTCTCCATGATTTTCGGGCAGGGACAGAGGTCTAGCCTCAGTTTTTAAAAACAGCTTGTTCCGTCGACCTGAAGAGTTTGAAGACTTCACTAGTTTTGATTTGTAATCCTTCAAATTGGATTATGTGGAGCAAGTGTTGTGTGTACTAGTTTATCGGCCACCCAAATTCAATAGTCTTAATCCATGAATTTTCTGAACTCTTAGAGGATATTTTATTGAAATTGTATACATTTTTAATTTTGGAGGATTTTAATATTCATTTGTGCTGTCCTGCTGACCCCCTGGTGAAACACTTTTTGAATCTTTTAGACTCTTTTGTGTCGTATGCAGAACTAACATTATTAATTAGTTTTCAAGGGCATTTTTGATTAATCATAATACTTCTACCTTTGAAAGTCATCCACTATATCCGGATCCCGAAGCCTGTACTGTGTTCTTTCAACTCTGGTTGTTCAACCATTTTTGATTCTATTGCTCCTTTGAAGGTGAAACATGTAAAAACTTAGATCCCTGGTTTAATGATACGACACATGCTCTCAGAAAAACTTGAAGAAGAGCAGAGTGTAAATGGTGGAAGGACAGGCTCCAGGTGTCTTTTGAAATTTTGAGGGACTCCATGCATTTCTAACAAAATCTAGTTAAGGCACCAAAGGCTAAGTGCTTTTCTGCTATTATTGAAAATAATTGTCATAGACTTAGAGTACTGTTTAATACTATTTTTTTTATTAATCCATCAAATAGCATTGGGCCTGTGATTTCAGTGGAGGCTTGTGAGAATTTTATGAGTCTTTTTGTCTCAAAGATCCAAAATATTAGTTCTTGTAATTCTTGTAGCAAGTGATCCCTCGTCTCCTTCTTGTTACCCTACTGTGTTTTATCATTTAAAAAATCTTCAACTTTCTACCTTGGCTAAAATAGTTGAACAATCGAAGTCATCGGATTCCCTTCTTGTTGTTCCATCAAGACTAATCATACAAACATACAGACTACGCAAATTACAGGTCTATTTCAAAACTGCCTTTTTTTTATCAAAGGTGCTGGTGAAAGCTGCCCTTATTCAACTGCAGTATTTTTTTAATAAGAATTCTTTATTTTAAGTTTTCCAGTCAGGGTTTAGGGAGCATCATAATACATAGTCTGACAGAGTCTTCGCTTTTGAAATTTCTCAATGATGTTTTACTAGCAGTAGACTCTGGTGACACTACAATTTTGGTGTTAATTGACCTTAGTGCAGATTTTGGCACAATAGACTGTGAAGTTCTTATTGCTTGACTTGAATGCCTGATAGGGATATGTGGTACTGTATTGAACTGGTTTAAGTCTTATTTAACCAATAGGAGCTTTTCAGTTACCCTGGGGACATTTTCATCATCATCGGCCTCCCTTACATGTGGTATGCCGCAAGGATCTGTTTTGGGAGCCATATTATTTTCATTGTATATACTGCTACTTGGATATATTTTTAGTGAACATGGTATATTGTTTCATTACTATGCTGATGATATGCAGATTTATGTAACAGTAAAGAAGGAAAGCAACTTTTTAGAACCTCTTCTTGCATGCTTAAAGGACTTGGTTGGGTGTTAATTTTCTGCACCTAAACGAAAGTAATACTGAGACTATTGTTTTTGCACCCTCCAATGCATCTGGGTCTACTCAAATTGATTTAGGCCCTTTATCTATCTATGGTAAATCAATTGTAATAAAAATTAGGTGTAATTTTTGATGATTTCTTGAAAATTGATAAACAGATCAATAGTGTGGTTCGATCAGGCTTTTTTCAACTAGGAACCCCTTTCAAAGATTAAGCTGTTTTCATCCTTTTGTAATTTTGAAAGAGTGATGCATGCTTTTGTTTATTCTCGTCTGAACTACTGTAATTCCTTGCATGTAGGGATTAGTCAGACCACCTTACCATGAGTATGGTATGTCCAGAATGCTGCTGCAAGGTTGTTAACAGGTTCTTGGGAATCGGATCATATCACTCCCATTTTTTTGAAGTGGTTGCTGGTCTGTTAAAGAATTTATTTAAAATTTTACTGTTGTTTTTTAAAATCATTAAATGGCCTTGCACCACCTTATATTTCTGATTTGTTACATATGTACACTCCATCAATATCTCTTAGGTCCTCTGACAAAAACTCTTGATTGTTCCTAAGTCAAGACTGATATTGTGGGGAGACCGTTCTTTTGCAGTATCGGCCCAGAGGCTTTGGAACAGTTTGCCATTTGGAACAGTTTTACACATAAGAACTGCCTCCACTTTGGTGTAATTTAAGTCCCTTTTAAAGACTAATTTGTTCTCCTAGGCTTTTTTTGCAAAATGCTGCTCAGTGACATGGTGGAATTTTGAATGTTGTTTTATGTTGAACATATGCTCTGTGCAGTGTAAGTGATGTGTATATATTGTCTGTTTATCTATGTTTTTTAGAATCTGTACAGCACATTGGTCAACTTGTTGTTTTTAATTGTGCTTAGGAATACAGTACATTTGCTTGCATTGCCTTGATTTCCTGTGCATATTTTCTTCTGAAGCACACATGATAAAGCACTGAAGGACCTAATTACTGTAATAACAGATGTGACAGATAACAGATGAATGGGCGAACATTCAGCAGTATGATTCAAATTTATATTGTCTGCTGTTTATCAGTACTGTAGTTGTATCTGCTCTATCCTCTGGCGTTATAAGGATAAGTGTGGAACGTCAGTGCAGTCACCGCCCGCAAATGGAAATGGAAATGAATCATTCTATTGTTAAAAAAAATTGTAATACATTTCCACTGTTTAATTTTCATGTTTGTAATAAATGGTGAAAATCAAGATGGAAAAAAAGCATTGATTCAGACATAGGTTTGTTTATATTCCTTGACAGAAATAAATATGTGCCTTGATTTTTAAGTAAAAGTACCAAACAGACTTCAACAAATCCAAACAAAGATAACTTTCAAATCCCCTTAATCTTGTCGTTTAGCCTACTCAATTAATATAGTCTGTTCTTGGTTATTCTTCTTGATCATAAAACATTAGAGGACTTTATATTTTGACCAGTGTGCTAGGTGAGTTTACACATGAATTGTGAAGAATCAAAGACATGTAGATACTGTAAACCTACAGTATGTTTAGAGCACTATACAACAGAAATTTTTTATTTTGGTTTGTTTAAACTACAATTTGTGGATGCTGCAATTTATTTATTTTAAAAGTTTTTTCACATGTAAAAAACTCTCAAACAGTCTCTTATGCTCAACATGGATGCGCGTATGATCAAAAATGCATTGTGTGTGTGTAATACTAAATGTTTTTAAATGTTTTATATATATATATATATATATATATATATATATATATATATATATATATATATATATATATATATATATATATATTTGTTGCTTAATATTATTGTGGCATGATATGTTTTTTCCAGTGTTTTTCGAAAAATCATTTGTAACATTATAAATCTACTTACTCTCACTTTTAATCAATTCAATGTATTCTTGATGAACGAAAGTAAGTTCAAATAAATAAATAAATAATATTGACCCCTTCTTCTTCATCTGCTTTAATTTTTAATTTTATTTTTAAACTTCCATGTTTGCATGTTCCAATCAAGATGCCTATTAATGTACTACAGGTGGGGATTATTCAGCCACCCTGTCTGCAGGTATATGCTAGCAGGTGGCCAAAATTAACTGTCAATCTATTGTAAGTGAGTCATTGAATCATTTACCCAACTGATTTGATAACACCGTACAGTTTTGCTAAATAAAAAATCCTATGACACACCACTAGGAAGTGAAATATAGGGGAAAAAAAACTAAGATAGAAATGTACTGTTTTCATAGTTGGAATTGTGGCATTATAAGTTTCACTTTAAATGTATGAAAATCAAGCTAAAATGGAGTTGCCAAGATTTAAGATACAGAAGATGTATATAATTAGCAAGTGCATCGCATTATTTACTTACATGTTATAACAGTTATAACATATTGTGGCAATATAATACACTTTAATACACTTCACCAAAATCTCATGATATAGCCTATGAAGCGCTATATGCATGAGATATTTAACCTGTTAACTGTCACCCCGTTCCGAATACAGGAAGCCTACGTTGACTATACTATATTGCAATCAAATCTAATCTAATCTTGACAGACTATATATCGTTGGAAAGGTCTAAGACTCCCAAATATATATTTTACCAATATTTTTTGGTAAAAAATTATGTAGGAAAAGTAATAGACTAATTTATGACAAGAGTGCACCCTCAGAAATCTACATTACAAGAGGAGTTTTGACCTTTGTTTTAAAAAAAGACTAACTCGTTGCCTTCGCTATCACATTTTAGAAATCATCAGAAGTTATATATCACTTGAAAACATAAAATCTCAAAATTCTTCCTTTAAAACCCATTTTAAAATCAGACATTGCATTACCACATCAAAATCATGTTACAAAATGTTTTCAGTCATGAATTATAAAAATTTAGGTTTGTATCATGCACAATCAAGTCTATCTTCAAAAACATGAGTGACAGTTAAGGGGTTAAAACGTACAAAACTATTTTGGCTACAACTAGGCGACAAATACTAAGACTCTTCTCCACTCTTCAAACACACAAAAAACATCAGCATTATAGACATATTTTTATTCAATGTGCATTCATTCCTCTCTAGGTTTTGCTTTGCTTACCCCTAAAGAAATTGCATAATCACACTCACATAGTAATGTGTGTGTGTGTGTGTGTGTGTGTGTGTATAAACACACATCATCTATGGGGCATACTGTAGGTTCTGTGAATATACATTGACTTAGAGCATTAGAATGATTTACAAGTCAGGCAATAGTCTCCAGGTTTCTGAGTGAATGTTAGGTTCTAGGGCTCTTAATAGTAATCATAATTAACATTAGCCCCGTGTCTGTAGGAACTGGGGTCCTGTTGGCTCATAGGTGCATTCTCATCATGATGATGCTGCCGGCCCTGGTCATTTGATCTGGCCTGGTCCATCCAATAGGAGAGATCAGTCTCCAGTCTCTGGAAATACATAGTGGTGAAATGAGACAATGGATCATGTCAGGAATTCAGTTTCAGTCTCAAAGGGGGAAAAATGGACAGATTTTAATGAAAGAAAATATAAAATTAAAAATAAATAAATAACCCAAATTACAGTGTTAAAGGGGTAGTTCACCCAGGGAAAAAAAATATATATATTCTTTCATCACTTACTTATCAAACCCAAATGAAGAAATGTAAGTACAAACCCAATAAAAAAAAAAAAGTTGGGACACTGTACAAATTGTGAATAAAAACAGAATGTAATGATATAAAGTTTCAAATTTAAATCTTTTATTCAGAATAAAACATAGATGACATATCATACTGTGAGAAACGCAAAAAAATAAGTTGATTTTAAATTTCATGGCATCAACAAATCTAAAAAAGTTGGGACAAGGCCATGTTTACCACTGTGTGGCATCCCCTCTTCTTTTTATAACAGTCTGCAAATGTCTGGTGACTGAGGAGACAAGTTGCTCAAGTTTATGAATAGGAATGGTGTCCCATTCTTGTCTAATACAGGCTTCTAGTTGTTCAACTTTCTTAGGTCTTCTTTGTTGCATCTTCCTCTTAATGATCCGCCAAATGTTTTCTATGGGTGAAAGATCTGGACTGATGGCTCGCCATTTCAGTACCTGGATCCCTCCTCTACGCAGCCATGATGTCGTAATTGATGCAGTATGTGGTCTGACGTTCTCATGTTGGAAAATGCAAAGTCTTCCCTGAAAGAGGCGAAGTCTGGATGGGAGCATATGTTGTTCTAGAACTTGGATATACCTTTCAGCATTGATGGTGCCTTTCCAGATGTGTAAGCTGCCCATGTCACATGCACTCATACAACCCAATACCATCAGAGATGCAGGCTTCTGGACTGAGCGCTGATAACAACTTGGGTTGTCCTTGTCCACTTTAGTTCGGTTGACATTTCATCCCAGCTTTTGAAAAAGAACTTCAAATTTTGATTCATCTGATCACAGAAAAGTTTTCCAATAGCCACAGTCCATTTTAAATGAGCCTTGGCCGAGAGAAAATGCCTGCACTTCTGGAACATATTTAGATATGACTTATTTTTTGACCTATAGAGTTTTACCCGGCAACGGCAAATGTCACGGTAGATTGTGTTCACCGACAATGTTTTCTGGAAGTATTCCTGAGCCCATGTTGTGATATTCATTACAGTAACATTCCTGTATGTGATGTTGTGATCTTCTAAGGCCTGAAGATCACTGGCTTCTAGTATGGTTTTCTGGTCTTGACCTTTACGCACAGAGATTGTTCCAGATTCTCTGAATCTTTCAATGATATTATGCCCTGCAGATGATAACTTCAAACTCTTTCCAATTTTTCTCTGAGAAACTCCTTTCTTATATTGCTCCACTATTTTTCACCGCAACTTTGGGGGAATTGGTGATCCTCTGCCCATCTTGACTTCTGCGAGACACTGCCACTCTGAAAGGCTCTTTTTATACCCAATCATGTTGCCAATTGACCTAATAAGTTGCAAATTGGTCCTCCAGCTGTTCCTTATGTGTACATTTAACTTTTCCAGCCTCTTATTGCTACCTGTCCCAACTTTTTTGGAATTTGTAGCTCTCATGAAATCCAAAATGAGCCAATATTTGGCATGACATTTCAAAACATCTAACTTTCAACATTTCATATGTTATTTATATTGTATTTTTAATAAAATATAAGTATGTTTTTCAAAAATTATCCTTTTGTGTTCAGACCACCAACAGGAATGTTCAGTGCATAAAGCTTTTCACACGGATTTACCTGTTCAGATCAATGTCTAAAAACAGTAGAGATTGAATGAAAATGCTAATTCATGTTCTGACAGTAGGTAGGGTGCATAGAAAAACAGAAATACTCCAGTTACCCCATTCTGACACTTGCCTGTTATGGAGATGAAAGGAACTAAAAGTAATGGCATGTTTTCAAACAGCCATTTAGATTTTAATTGGTGTTCATCAAACAACAACAAATACAAGAGTACAGAGACAAGATATTTATTCAATTCAGCAATTCCGTCTGACAGTTTTATGTTTGCTTCAAATTTCTTTAGAAAGAGGTATAATTTTTCTGAAAAAAAAAAAAAACAGAAACTCCAGGGAAGGTTTGATTTTTTTTAAATTCACAAATTAGCAATAAAAACGTGATTAATACACAAAGATTCTTACATATAGCCCCTTTATATTAATCGCATTTGTGTGCTTTTAAAATAACTATGAACTTATCTTTGATGGAGCTCTGATTTCGAGGGAGAACACATTTTCTCACATTGCTAGTTCTAAAATATTCCACTCTTATTTTTGTAGCAAAATAAGCCATTTGTGAATGGAACTAAATAGTAGTTTTATGTAACAACAGTTGCACTGGGCATGTGAACAAAATACCTCAAATTAAAATGGTTATCACACAGAATTCTGACACCAAACATTCATTCTGGTGTGAACAGGGCTTTTCACTAAAGAAAGTCAAATGCACATACTGTACACACAAGAGCAGCTGTGTCCAGCAGGACACAGGTGTCTGTTGTTCCAGTGTTATAGTATGCATCAATAGTCAGCTTCACTGCACTAATGACATAGTGAAGTGTTCAAAGCACTCTAGCTTTAGCCTTGTCCTCATAATAACTACAGGCCAGGCCTGGCTTCATTTGATTTTGCTGATAACTACTTGACATCCAATGGTTATATAAACATTTAATTCATTCATGCACTTAAAAATAAAATGATAAAGAAGGCTGCATGATAATGCAGTCAGTGTAAGTGCAAATGCACTTTTTGGATGTGTTTTGACAATTTTGCATACAGTAATTGATGCAGTTTGTGTGACCAGTGTTTTACTCACTGCCTCATCATAGCCCATGTACATGAACTGCTGGATCCACTGCTGGACATCAGGACGGCTCCGATCCCATACATTTCTCTTAAACCTGTGAAAATCTGACAGAAACTCTTTAGCCTTTGACTGCGGCACTGCAATCTGTGCTTTGGCTCTGGCTTCCAGCTCCTTTGCTGTGGAAAGAGAACAGAAAATAAAAAAATAGTCCAGAGTCAGATATTACAGTTGATTCCTATGCAATTTAAAACTAGTTTTACTGTTTCAACAGACCAGAAGAGCAGGCCCCAGATCAGTGTTAAAGAGAAATGTGTGTTTTAAGCACAGAGGATGATAACAGCCTAAAGGGACAGAACCGCTGCCCAATTATCTTGCTCTGACGATGACACACAGAGACTGTGACCTGATCTATTGCCCAAAGCTTCCACACCTCCATGTTATAAATATCAGTGATGTTTTTAGTTTATAATCACCCATGTTATTTTCCCTTGAAACACATCAATCTCTGTCAGCTTTGGAGGTCAGAAGCTGATGAGGAGTTCTGGACAAGTGTGAAGAATTTATGGAGGAAAAGATGGAGGGCATCAGGCTATAATTAATGGATTCATAGTAAATGACTAAACTACTGGCATGATTGGTATGATGGGTAATTAGGTGGGATATGGACTGGTAGAAAGAGAGTTATTAACCATGCATCACTAAAATCTTTCAAAAAGATCATATCGAGGCTGACATCATCTCACCATTGCGTTTCATGAGGATCCTCTGTAGTCTACTCCCAGATGCACCACCTAAAACAAGCAAACAAATAAAGTTATCTGTAATATCTATTTCATTTATGGAAATTATAGTTGACTGGAACTTTCTGAATTTTTTTCACAGATTTTCTTCAGCATTATGTACATTATTCTGACAAAGAGATATTTTTAAAAACTGTTGCTTTGTCCGAATAATGTACAGTTTAGAGTCTACAAACTTTGTGGAATAGTCCCGAATCCTCACACACACAAATCCTGCATTCATTTAGCATTACAATTTTTAAATGTTGCCCACAATGAAAAATGTATCTATATCTCCAAGAGTCCAAACATAAGGACACTTGGTGCACATACTGTACAGTCGCATTCTGAGGAAGAAGGACAATTGATTACAATTTTGCCTACAGGGGGCGCTACTAAAAAAAAAACCCATATTATCAAGCACAATGAATAAATGAAAAAAAAAAAAGCTAAATAAAAAAGCTGCCAACAACCAATCAAAACTTAACAGCAATTGCATTATTTTGGGATTTAACAATGGCCACAAATCTTCATTAATATACGTAGAGTGTCTATATGATGCTATACAACTCTATAGCAATCTACATGAGCATAGCTGAAACAATCTCAAATCAGAAACAAACCAAATGTGCTAAATTTGTAATGCAAGCAGTGCTATAGCTACACAAAGATTTGCCACCCAAACAGCTTTTACAGCATCTGTTTTGCTATTATTTAAATATTTATTTGTACATTTTTGCTGTTTTGGTTTCCACACATGCTTTAACCCTAATAATTGCATCTTATCGCCATTTTAATGTTTCTGGATGTGTAGATTATAAATTAGTGGATTTGATGGCATTACATTTCAAATGGTTTTATTATGAACAGTGAAATGTTGGAAATGTAATTTCTATTTTTACTCTATAAATTAAACTAATGATAATGAATAGTAAATTGGATTAAAATACTTTTCTTTCTTTTTTATCAAGCTGAAAACATTAGTCACAGAGTTAAAAGTCTCACATTTTAGAGTTTCAGGCCTTTACGTTTTATGTCACACTTTATAAAATCCTATTTACAAGGCTTGTAAGTTCCCCCATTAACTAATAAAGTGACCTTGAAATGTGGCGTCTGAGAGCCCAAAAATGGTAGCGAAATCTTTAACTGACATACCTGAGGGTGAGCAGAGAGACAGGATACTTATGAGAAGGACAGCTTGAACACAGAGGCTGTGGAGTGACATGCTGTTGTTCTATCAGGGAAAGGGTCTGATCAGCAGGGGTGAGATGAACGATGAGGCACCATCCTGGACCAACAGGCAAACATTCCTACAGGTGACCTGTTAGCGCTTGTGTAGGAATGTGTACAGGAGGCCAACAGAACCCCCCCCCTCCCCCCCAACACACACACACACACACACCTACAAATACCACAGTGCACTGTGTGATGTTTGATGTGTGCTTGGGTTTATGTGGTTTGGTTGTTTGTACCGATGGTTCATGGTCTCATGGTTTTAGTTAAACCCAACTTTGTGATCGAAAATAGTTTTCATCATAAACTTAGTCAATCAACACCTTTATTGCTGCAAGGACGATTATCGTAAGCAGTAAACAGCATCATTTATTAATATCAGGAAAATTCAGAAATCACTGGCTGGTTTCTAAATTGACATTGCCCAGTCACAGGAAACAGATTGTTGAATATGTAATTTATGCTGCAAGTTTAGTAATCCTATTGCTCAGTTTTCTTTCCTGTTTTTCGAGAGGGTATATTTGAAGGCAGAAGCAGCAATAAATAAATAAATAAATAAATAAAAACTTGGGAGGGAGAGAGATGTTTTTCCAGATGTAATAAACATCTTTCTTTTTCTTTCTAACTCAATTTCCTACCGTAGCTTTGAAGTGCCTGCACGCTGTAGGACATCAGTTAATGCTTATGGCTATTTCATAGGGACCCAAACATACAATAATTGTAAGGCAATAGCCATATGATTGTGTATTTATGGATGTGTATTTTATTTTTTATACGTTTGAGTTCTGAAACACACAAACACACAAATAAACGCAGAACTAACTCTCGACAACAGTCAGAACAAGAGTTTTCATGTCACACAATTCACCAGATGTTAGTCATTTAATAAAGTTAGTGGAATTCAGCAGATACCCATTCTTTATCAAATTCTGATGTTTAAGTGAGTTGAATCTGATCTTCCTTAGTGTAAAATATATGAATGAGAGATAAAAGCGCTATCCTTTACTTTGAAGCATCGATTTTTTCCATTTTCAATAATATTTATAAGAATTCATTACTATTACAGTACATGCATTTTTAACATTTCAACATGTATGAATTGACATGATTAAATGAACAGAAGTCAATTACCAAATTATCAATGTATAAATTAACATTACCTTAATATGAGTTTATAAATGCTGTAAAACATTAGCCTAGATTAATATATTCTATAAAAAACGTTGGTCATGATCCCTAAGCCATTAAAGGAATATTTAAACCAAAATAGTTTCAAGAAGAATCAGAAAGATTTGAGAATTTTAGTATTGCATTACTTGTGCACTAATGGATCTTCTGCAGTGAATGGGTGCCATCGGAATTAAAGTTAAATCAGTTTAATTCTTGTGAAAAGTGAAAAGTTGTTTGTTTATAAGAATCAAATTCATAATTAAGCCATGTTAACATTCACTTCTAGCTAAAACATCAGCTTATAACTTATAATAGCATTTCCTCTACTGAAAAAGTCCACCACCTGTTGTACTCTCACATCAAAATCCACAGATATATGGATGGATTTGTTTATTACAAACACATATGATGTTCACTGATAGTCTGTTAAATGATACATTTTCAGCCTTTTTTAAACTATTGTAAATGGATTGAAAAATGTTACCAACAAAATAACATAATATCCAAAACAAGCCAAATAAAGTTCAAAGTAAAAAGAGAATCGCTGAAACATGTGCTTTTATGATATGTGTTTATATTTCTTTGTATTTTCGAAAAGTTTACACGTGATGTTATACTGGAGTGATTTTGTTACAGTCAAACCGTGTTCCTGCATGTACTGTACTTGTCCCGAGGGGGTTGACCCTCATTCAGAGGTCATCTCTGTGCACCTGGACTGCATTCCCACTGATAACAGCACACCTGCGTGCTGCTCAACAATAGTTATATGGCCATCTACCATACCTGTGTGTAGCATACATTTATATTGATATACTGTATATTATTTGTTTTATAGCAAATACAAATCCAGAATGTGCATTTATTTTAAAGAAGAATCAGGAGCAGCAAGTATTTTGTCAATAAAAGAGTTTGTGAGCAAGATACTTTTACTGGATTTTGGATGCCATTACATAAGGGGTTTTATGTAACTTTTAAACAAACAAAAAAAAAAAATACAATGAACTTTTCTCTGGGTATCTTGCCCTGGCTCAAATCAAGTTACGCTAAATAATAAAGAATGTTTGTCTCCTTTTCCAAGAGATGTGCCATAACGAAAGGGCAAATGGTATCCAAAACACAGACTCAAACTCAGTTGGCATTATTCTTCTGGAGCGGGAGGGTCATAACCCAGGCGGCTGGCGGAAGGGAAGTGAGCCCAGAAGGTTCTGGCCAATTCCTCGATCTTGTCATAGCCAGCGTGAGAACGCAGCTCTTCAATCCAGGCAAAAAAGTCTGATGATGTCAGCGCCCAGTTAGGCACACTCCTTTTTTCCCTTGATTCAGCTATAAGTCAAACAGAAAGGCAAAGAGAGGTCAACACGAAAGATTCGAGAACATATATTTATACAGAACATCAATGTTCAATTCTAAATCATATAGTTTAGTATAGGGTACAATGGGGAAAAAGGTAAAAAAAAAAAACTATACTAAATCTATACACTTTCAGCAACAATGGAATAAAAAAGAGATTATATAACTTATATTTTACCCCCCCCCATTCATCATATTTTAGGATATTTTGGAACCCCATTGCACTTGCAGGATACAAATGAACTAATTTATAATGAGAATTTAAAACTCACCTTGGTTTTCCATGGCCTCTTTAAGGAAAATAGAAGCACATTGAATGTTTAATTAATTGAATAAATATTAAAATACACAGATGTAAAGACAGCATAGATGTAACTCTTGTAAGACTAGGAATCAATAAATGCAAATGAGAAGTAATTACTAAGTAATGTGTAAAGCTTGAATAGAATGAGGCACATCTGGTAGGAAAGTGGACAGTAGCTGCATAACTTTCTAAATTACTGCACTGACCTTAATTTAAGGCAAATCATCACCACTTCTGAAGAAAAATCAATCAAGTAATTTTATTCCTAAAACTGAATATTTAAACTAAATGATAACTGCATATAGAGTAGTTAATCTATACAGTGCTCAGAGTTATTCTTAAGGTCTGGATTTAATGCCAAGGATATCACATTATTCATAAGCTTCCATTCATCTGTTATCCTTGTATGTTACTGATTTGTATTCTGTATTCACAGTGGCTGACTGTTAAACTTGTGCATATGCACAAAAAGTAGAGCTGTCTGTTTCTGTAAGCAGTCCCGTGTTTGAGAGGAACAGTTGAGCTATTGTCTGTTCTCAATCTTCTGCCAGTTTTCTTTCAGACGTTTCAGCATGTTTGACAAAGCCAGAATATTTCAGCTAAAAGGTGCCTCAAATCTGGTAGCCTTTAGCTGTTTCTGCCATCTTTGCAATTTTGATCTAGTTCACAAGAGCTATTAGAAGAATCATTGTGTAACAGCTCTTGAGAGCAAAAAATAAATCAATTAAATACATAATAAATTAATTCAGTGACACTTTCTATGAAGCCTTTTTATAATGCATTGTGATGTATGCATAGTGCCTTACAAAAACCATAATGCATTGTTTAAATGCAAAAGGGTTATCAGTAATCTTAAACCAGCTCAAATTGAAATTAATATTACCATAATAGAAAACCCTCGAATATGAACAGCCACTCCTGAGCACTATAAAGATAGTTATATAAGTTATGAGAAAACACTGATATGATAATTACATTATAATGTCTAAAGAATACACATAAAATACATTATAAATGCAGGCTTCATAGAAATTATAACCAAAATATTAGTGCAAACATACAATTGTGAAGATGTATAAAAATTTATAATTATAAAATAAATCAATTAGATTGGGGTCAATTAGAACTTTTAAGAAAATAAAAACTTTAATTCAGCAATAATGCATTAAATTGGTCAAAAGTGACAGTAAAGACTTTCACATTGCTAGAAATGCGTATTTTTTTTATTTTTATAAATGTTATTTTGACCTTTCCGTTTATCAGCGAATGCTGAAAAATTAGTATCATACTTTCCTCAAAAATACTAAGCAGTTTTAATAACATGTACTATTGCAACAACATTGATAACAGTAAGATTATCAGCCCATTACAATTATTTCTGAATGACCAGGTGGCACTGAAGACTGGAGTAATGGCTGATGAAAATTGAGCTATTTTAAATTTTAACATTTCACAGTATTGCTGTTTTACATAAAACTAAAATCACACTGACCCGTACTGTCCAAGAATGCACAGACTGGAGTGATTTCAGAGAAGCCTTTTTCAGGGTTTCAACCTCTCTTTTTTAGAATATAATGCTGTCTATATGTATGTCAGTTTCAAAGAAACATGCCATGTGGAAATAACTCAAACTATTACATTGTAACACATTCCTGGACAGATTTGTGTACATATTTGTTGTAAATGAAGTTTTGTGTTGCACATAAAGTGTCTACTGAAAATTAGATTTTAAATGTACGAAAAAGTAAATACCTTTACTTTAATGTCCCTTTAGGTCACCGAAGCACTAACAGAAAAAAAACTGTGACATGTCTACCTTCTGGAGAGTGTTCTTCACTTGGCTGGATATTGTGAAAGGGTTTTTCTTTACCATGGAGAGGATTCTCCGATCATCCACCACTGCTGTCCTCCGTAGACGTCCAGGCCTTTTTATGTTGCTGAGCTCACTAGTGCATTCTTTTCTCTTTTCTCTTGTTTCTTCTTTCTTGTTTTTTTTCTTTTCTTAGAATGTATCAAACTGTGGATTTGGCCACTCCTAATGTTCCTGCCATCTCTCTGATGGGTTTATTTTGTTTTGGAGGCCTAACAATCGTCTGTTTCGCATAATTTGACCTCATGATGTGGCTTTACAACAGCTTCCAAATGCAAATGGTACACTTATAATCAACTTCAGAACTTTTACCAGATATATAACAGTCATTACATTAGAATACCTTAGAATTACAACCGGTCATAGCATAGTTTAATACGGCAAAAAACTTTAGCGCCCTCTAGTGAGCAGTACATGCAAGCACCAAAAACTTTATTGGAGGCTATATATATATAAACACACATACTTTATACTTTATCTGTATACTTTATTCCACATTATACTGATATACTGATTCCACATTACAAGTCATATTTCATTATAAATATTTTTTTTTTTTAAATAATCCAATAGATAAAGCAAATCTGCACATTGTTATGGATAATACAGTTTTGTGGGTACAGGAAACATCACCTTTTCCAAATAAACATGCTTCCTATTATTGCTGAAATTGAACAGTACTTTGCCAACTGTTTAACCCTTATTGTCGATAGCCTCCCAATGCAAAGTCCACAGATCACCAGCCTGTGTACATGACCTAGATTACCAAACACCGGCACAATAAGCTGGCATTTGTACCTAAGGTTCTCAGTGGTTGACATTAATGACTGATATGTTAAAGTCTTAGAGCAGTAAGAGTCCTCCATAAACAATTCAAATGCACATGACACCTCAAATAGTGTAACTGTTTTGCCTTTCTGAGAGATGTAAACGATATCTGGTATATTAGCAATTCCTAGAAAAGTGTTTGCAGGTGACTTGAACCATTCAGACTGTACAGTAGTGTGTTTAAAGATCTGCTCATCAGCCACGCAGGGAATCTGAGCAGCAATGAGGTCCACAAGTCAGTCATGTCTGGCAGTATATAGTCCTTTAAATGATGAACAGCTGTTCATGATGTAGGCTACTTACACCAGATGTTGAGGAGGATCATGCAGCAGGCAGAGGGGGGAATGGGTGGAGGGAAACAGTCATAGGTTGTATTTTGTAGGAAGAACCTGTAGATGTGCTTTTACAAGGAAAGTTATGATCTCCTCACTGATGGTAGCATTGCTGTAAACGGTGTGTGATACAGAGTGGTCTGCGCAGGGCAGTTCTGCCAACTTTCCCTGGAGTTTTAGATTTGACCAGTACTCCATATTTTGGGCTCTTTGAATAGACAGGAGAGTCTGCCTTGATGTTCTAGGCTGGAGCGGGTGGACAGTGTTGTTATGGTGCAGCCTGGCTTCCACGATGACAGATGTGTCCTCTACGACTGCATCAGAGACCTCTACAGGTTGGTAGTGGGAGGTCAGTACCTTTCCTCCAGCTTAGGTTGTTTAAGTCTGGCCAGTCTGATGACACACCAAATCCCTGTGCCCGTCCTAGCTTTCCATTGGTCTTTCTTTTTAAACCCAAGAAGCTGTCTTCCCCACAGCATGCGTGTGGCACCTTCCATCTTTTAAAATCCAGCAGCAAGGATGCTCTGGACATTCGCCCCACACTGACATCACAGTTTAGCATGTTGATAAGGTGAGACTGTCTTGTGGCTATGTACTCCCACATGCAATTTGGAACTCCAAGCACCCCCCTCCTGTCTATTCTGGAAGATAAAACATCTTGTAGAATGTTTGTTGAGTCAAAGCTATTTCCTAGCCACGTTTACGGTTCTGTTGTCCATTTCACGCAATACTTTTTATGGGAGATGGACATTTGCAAAAAGATGTTGAATTTTAGAATAAGCTATGTCTCTTATTGCTAGCACTTTTAGAGTAACAGAAACAGGTCATGCGTCAATGAGTTCCAGTCTGGTCATAAACTGATGTGCCATGTCAGTCACTTGCAGAATCCATTCTCCAGCAATGTTAAACTTGTGAGCCAGGTATAGTAGTTGTAGGTCTGATGTCTAGTGCACTCACTGAGTTGCTGGTCTAAGATGGTAAAAGAGGGGGGTTGGCCGGCCCTTGATCTATACCAATGGTTGCCACCGCTCCTCCTCTCATAGAAAACTGCACATTTACTGTGCTTTTCTAGGCCAGACCAGGTCAGGAATCTGGCAATGCATGACAACATGTTTTTAATCACACCTTCATCTCAGTATGCGAAGGCCACATCATCAGTATAACCCTGGACTGGGTTCGGTGACAGGATGTGGGGCAGGGCACGTGTACAGAGCCATTTTAGCCATTGATTTATTGCAATGATAAAGTTTACAGCACTCCATGGACAGCGAGTTTTGATTCCTACTTCAAGTGGTGTTGGTCTTTTCCACAGATCACTTGCATGTAGGAGTCACTATATACATCTTTTATTATGTCTACACACATCTTAGGGAACTGTATCTCAATGCATTAATCATGACTCTATGAGGTAATGTGCCAAAGGCATCTCTGAAATCTAGGAAGACAATGTATAACTTAGCAGATTTGTGCTTAAAATCGTCAATCGCAGTTTTTAAGCAAAAAAACATGCTCATTCATGCCTTGTCGCTCAATGTAAGCTTTTTGTTTGTTAGACAAAATTCCAGCATCAACCAGCCAAAAATGTATTACTGAAAGCAGGCACTTCATAAAGACTTTGTATAAAGATGGCAATAGTGAGATGTCCCTCCATGTTGAGGGGTCTTCTGGTATTATCTTTCTTCAGTATTCTTTGAATGAGTGCTCCCTTCCATGAACTAGGGCCTTTACCTTAAATCAAACAGCTGTTAAATATGCTTTTCAATAGCAAGAACACACACACACACACACACACACACACACACACACGCACGCACACACACACGCACGCACGCACGCACGCACGCACAGTGTTGGGAAGGTTACTTTGGAAATGTAATAGGTTACAGATTACAAAAAGTTAATCTATTTAAACCTGAATCTTGTTCAGGTTTAATGTTATAATAACTCTTTTGTTTACTTTATTAAAGTAATGTAACTGATCACGTTTGATTACTTTTTCAAATGTTTTCAACTGTTAACCATATTCATACAGGATTAACCTTAGTATACTCAAAACTAATTACTGTCGGACTTTCAAAATTCTCCATCACTTGAATTATGATTATAAAAACCTCATTTTAAAGCACAGTCACCACAAAATAAGATTTTAAAACCTCTTTTAAATTTGAGATCGGTGTGAGGTTAAAAGATACACATTTAAAAACATAAGAAATAGTTTAATAAATATATTTTTGAAATCAAATATTTGCATAGTTATGACAGGAAAAACTCTATTCTAATCAGTGCAGCATTCAATTGTTTTCTTTTTCTTTCTTTTTTTTAGCAAGAACGCATTTATTATTAATAACTACTAATGATTTTGTATTTAATCAATTATAAGTGATGTACAATTGTCCATGAATCATGGAAGTGAAAAAATTATATTTGGGTGTGCATTTTTATAGAAACATTTTCTTTTACTGATCAAATGAGCCAAAAGCAAATTCAGGAAGATAAATTTTTCAGTGTTACAAGAGGATGTGGTGCTGGTCCTTCACTTAAGTCACTGTAAAATATTATGAACTCAGCACATTGTTTTTTCTAAAGGATTATATGACTATGAAGACTGAATTGATGGCTATTGGCTGCTGAAAATGTAGCTTTGCAACCACTTAAATAAATTACATTTGACAATATTTTCATTATAATGTTTTTTACCGGGGTTTTTTTTTTTTAATCAAGTAAATGCAGCGTCGGTGGGCATAAAGAGACTTCAACCCCCCATTTTTAAACTGTAAATTACCCAGAAACAATAAAAAAAGCACACAACTTTGCCATTATATTCTTGCAAAATGTTTAATCAAACAAGAGTATTTCAACTTTTTGCACAGCTATTATAGATGTGGAGCTCACTACACTGTCCCCACCGCTTTTTTTTCTCACATTAAATAAACATGGTTTTAAATAACAATGCTCAGTAACATTCATTTGTACCATACTTTTATAAAAGCTCAGAAACCAAAAGCTGATTGGACTCATTTGCAAAGAGACCAAACCATTATTTTCAAATGGTACCCTTTAGTAAAGTAACTTGAACAGTGTTTTGCTGTAATATGGAAGTCTATGGCAACACTTTAATGCTGATACAGATGTGTCAGTCTGAACGAGGTGGATATAGTTCTCTTATATATCTAATATATATATATTAGACGAGCAGTGCTTGAATGTGAAGGTGGCACATTTGGTTAAGCATATACAAAACATTCATCTTATAAGACCCTCCTGTTAGCATTTCTCAGTTCATCCAGCAGGGGGCGACAAGTACCTGTCACAACTCTCTCTTTGGCAACTCCTATGTACTGTATATACAGTTTCCTTTAATTCCACTGCGTCTGTATTTGTGCACTTGCCCCGTGACAACTTTATAAGTCGAAATCTGTATCAGGTGAAGGCTGCATCTGTTGGATTTCTTGTATTTTGATGTCGGCTAAGTGTGAACAGAAAATAAGGTCAAGGCCATGGGCAAAGTGCTTC